>NC_060182.1:3309421-3530205 GCF_021184085.1 Oncorhynchus gorbuscha | reverse complement strand
GGTAGATTTATAGGACTACTGGTTAACCCCTATTGTATGCTTGTCTCACCTTCCAATAGTTCATGGATTGATCCATTGAATAAGGCAAACATCAGGATGAATCAAACCATTGTATTTTTGATTCACCAATATATTTTGTTCGTAATGACTCTCCAAACCTGTCTTTTTATTATTGATAAATACTTACCTAACTCTAAATAGTATACAAAATCAGAGTATTTAAAAAAAAAAATATCTACCAATTGGTGCTGAAAAGGAGATGAATATGTATGTATTTAAGACTGCATGGCTTCCTTTCATTGATCCCTGGTCTAAAGTAGTGCACTACTACCCTATAGACCCTGGTCTAAAGTAGTGCACTACTACCCTATAGACCCTGGTCTAAAGTAGTGCACTACGGCCCTATAGACCCTGGTCTAAAGTAGTGCACTACGGCCCTATAGACCCTGGTCTAAAGTAGTGCACTACGGCCCTATAGACCCTGGTCTAAAGTAGTGCACTACTACCCTATAGACCCTGGTCTAAAGTAGTGCACTACTACCCTATAGACCCTGGTCTAAAGTAGTGCACTACGGCCCTATAGACCCTGGTCTAAAGTAGTGCACTACGGCCCTATAGACCCTGGTCTAAAGTAGTGCACTACTACCCTATAGACCTTGGTCTAAAGTAGTGCACTACTACCCTATAGACCCTGGTCTAAAGTAGTGCACTACTACCCTATAGACCCTGGTCTAAAGTAGTGCACTACTACCCTATAGACCCTGGTCTAAAGTAGTGCACTACTACCCTATAGACCCTGGTCTAAAGTAGTGCACTACTACCCTATAGACCTTGGTCTAAAGTAGTGCACTACTACCCTATAGACCCTGGTCTAAAGTAGTGCACTACTACCCTATAGACCCTGGTCTAAAGTAGTGCACTACTACCCTATAGACCTGGTCTAAAGTAGTGCACTACTACCCTATAGACCCTGGTCTAAAGTAGTGCACTACTACCCTATAGACCTGGTCTAAAGTAGTGCACTACTACCCTATAGACCCTGGTCTAAAGTAGTGCACTACTACCCTATAGACCCTGGTCTAAAGTAGTGCACTACGGCCCTATAGACCCTGGTCTAAAGTAGTGCACTACTACCCTATAGACCCTGGTCTAAAGTAGTGCACTACTACCCTATAGACCCTGGTCTAAAGTAGTGCACTACTACCCTATAGATCCTGGTCTAAAGTAGTGCACTACTACCCTATAGACCCTGGTCTAAAGTAGTGCACTACTACCCTATAGACCCTGGTCTAAAGTAGTGCACTACTACCCTATAGACCCTGGTCTAAAGTAGTGCACTACTACCCTGTAGACCCTGGTTTAAAGTAGTGCACTACTACCCTGTAGACCCTGGTTAAAGTAGTGCACTACTACCCTATAGACCTTGGTCTAAAGTAGTGCACTACTACCCTGTAGACCCTGGTCTAAAGTAGTGCACTACTACCCTATAGACCCTGGTCTAAAGTAGTGCACTACTACCCTATAGACCCTGGTCTAAAGTAGTGCACTACTACCCTATAGACCCTGGTCTAAAGTAGTGCACTACTACCCTATAGACCCTGGTCTAAAGTAGTGCACTACTACCCTATAGACCTTGGTCTAAAGTAGTGCACTACTACCCTATAGACCCTGGTCTAAAGTAGTGCACTACGGCCCTATAGACCCTGGTCTAAAGTAGTGCACTACGGCCCTATAGACCCTGGTCTAAAGTAGTGCACTACTACCCTATAGACCCTGGTCTAAAGTAGTGCACTACTACCCTATAGACCCTGGTCTAAAGTAGTGCACTACTACCCTGTAGACCCTGGTTTAAAGTAGTGCACTACTACCCTATAGACCCTGGTCTAAAGTAGTGCACTACGGCCCTATAGACCCTGGTCTAAAGTAGTGCACTACGGCCCTATAGACCCTGGTCTAAAGTAGTGCACTACTACCCTATAGACCCTGGTCTAAAGTAGTGCACGACACAGGGAATAGGGTGCCATTTGGGTTGCACAAAATAAAGGTACACCATATTTAATGGAATTACTTTAGTTAAATGTACTGAAAACCCTATTGAATGAAAATTCCACGAGAAAATCGGTTGGCCAACAAGTGGGAGGGGTTTCAGAGGTTTAATTACAATTATTCATACCTGAATATTTAACATATGTCTATGGCAGCAATTCAGAAAAGCATCCTTATTTTAAAAAATATATTTATATATATATATATTTTACTTAACTAGGCAAGTCAGTTAAGAACTCATTCTTATTTTCAATGACAGCCTGGGAACAGTGGATTAACTGCCTGTTCAGGGGCAGAACAACAGATTTGTACCTTGTCAGCTCAGGGATTCAAACTTGCAACCTTGCAGTTACCAGTCCAACACTCTAACCACTAGGCTACGCTGCCAGAGAGAGTAAATGTGAATATTTGGGCTATCAAAACTGAATAATCACAAGGTACAGAGACCACACCTTCAACTGCATATGTTTAATGCAGTGAGCGACAGATGGGAGTTGGTATTACCCACTTTGTATGCCACTTGAACTTTGTGTGTCACATGATCACATGTCACATGATCACAATCAGTCATGTCTAGTATCCATCAAAGCAACATTCCCAAATGCAAATTCAGGGAATTTCATTAATTGGATATTTGCTCAGTACTTGAATGATGAATAGAAAACCCCTCACTTTTAGAAGTCTTTAAAGGTGGTGGCACATTACTGCCATCTAGTGGATACATTTTTTTTTTTGTATTCTATAAATACACTACAATTGAGCCATTTTTGAGACTCGACGCAGGATTAATTAAACTCATTTTAAGCCATGTCAGATTTAAGAATATTGGATACCTTATTGTGCATACAGTACCAACGCATACAGTGCCTTCGGAATGTATCCAGACCCCTTGACTTTTTCCACATTTTGTTACGTTACAGCCTTATTCTAAAATAGATTAAATAGTTTTTCCCCCTCATCAATCTACACACAATATCCCATCATGACATCACAATACCCCATAATGACATCACAATACCCCATAATGACATCACAATACCCCATAATGACATCACAATACCCCATAATGACATCACAATACCCCATAATGACATCACAATACCCCATAATGACAAAGCAAAAACAAGTATGGTGGTAGCAGCATCATGCTGTGGGGATGTTTTTCAGCTGCAGAGACTGGAAGAATAGTTAGGGTCAAGGGAAAGATTTTTATTTGACTAAGCAAGTCAGTTAAGAACACATTTTTATTTTCAATGACAGCCTAAGAACAGTGGGTTAAATGCCTTGTTCATGGGTAGAACAACATTTTACCTTGTCAGCTCTGGGATTTGATCTCGCAACCTTTCAAGTTACTAATCCAATGCTCTAACCACTAGGCTACTTGTCGCCCCCCTGCCAAGATGAACGGAGCAAATTACAGGGAGATCCTTGATGAAAACCTGCTCCCGAACGCTAAGGACCTCAGATTGTGGCGAAGGTTCAACTTCCAACAGGACAACGACCTTAAGCACACAGCCAAGACAACGCAGGAAAGGGTAGCGTCATATCCAAGAAGACTCGAGGCTGTAATCTCTGCCAAAGGTGCTTCAACAAAGTACTGAGTAAAGGGTCTGAATATTTATGTAAATGTGCTAGTTTAAAAAATATTTATAAATGAGCAAAAAAACTATTTAATGCATTTCAGAATAAGGCTGTAATGTAGGAGGCGGTAGTGCAGGACCTTGAGAGAGAGAGAGAGAGAGAGAGAGAGAGAGAGAGAGAGAGAGAGAGAGAGAGAGAGAGAGAGAGAGAGAGAGAGAGAGAGAGAGAGAGAGAGAGAGAGAGAGAGGAAAGGGAGAGGAAAGGGAGAGATAAGAAATAATGTGTGTGTGTGTGAGGGGGATCAGTAACCAAGTAATATTAGGCTGGTTCCACATCATTGATCATCAACCTCCCCAAAGAGGATATGTACAGATGTAGGGTCTTAATTATCATTTTTTTCACAGCAGAAAAATAATCATGCAGCAACAGAAAATGTGAAGTATTGTGTGGATTATAATTAATTTACATTTTTGTTAGAATTTGGTAAATCAAGTCTGGCAAATCAAGTCTGGCATTTTAAGGTGGAAATTCCAAATTTTAGTTTTCTAAAACACTCAAAGTTTCCCTTTCCTGCAACAACAGGGTGATCAAATTAAGATCTTACACCTGCATTCAGAGAAGTAGGCCATTTGTCAGAGCAACTCTTCACAACTGAAGAGTATAGCAGCCTACGTCTGCCTTTCAGTGAGCAGGAAAGGGTGTTGGTGAAGTATACCCATACTGAGAAAAAAGGCTTATTTCAACTTAACGGATGAGGGAACTACATGCAGTTCATGATGATCAGCTCAGATGCCATAATGTGCTTTTCTCCTGCGGTAACATTCAGAACTCACACAGAGAGACACACACACACACACACACACACATACACACACACCAGAACTGTCTATAGCTTAATAGCCAGCTAGTACAAGCCAACTTTGTTCAGTTGTTGTTGAGTTTGTTCCCTTTACATGCTAACTTCATATTAAGCTCTGTATTTTAGCTAACATGAGTATTTGTATCGTCCTGTCCCACAGTCTTAACCCTTTCTTTGTGCTGGAAACACCTGGGAACTTCCAGGTATGAACTAAATGAAAAACGGAAATAAAAAAATGTAATAAACTGTGTTGTTATTTGTTTTTCCCCTTATTCCATGTCCAATTCTGACACTATAAATGAGAAAAGATGTCGATTTCAGATTTTATTTTTTCAAATTTAGAAACGGAAAAACGACAAAATTAGCCGCCGTTGTCCGTTTTTCCATTCTCCGTTTTCACACGGAAAACAAAATAACGAAACGTACATGGACCTACCAGACCACCCTCTATGGACGAGAAACATTAGGCTCCTTTAGTGCAATATTGGGAGAGACATTAAGAGACATTGTCTTGACAAGATGTATAAATTAATTGAGACAAGGTCGGTTCACTGCTATGCACTGCACATAATAATCCATGGAAATGCGAAGACATTTCTCAAGAAGGAATAATTCTATGTGAAAAGCCAATTAACGTTGTTCACTTGTATTTTATTATGTTTTATTGTTAATGAAAAAATATAACACAATATACAAACATGTCTTACGAAGCAGTTGAAAAAATAACACAGCCAAAACGTTGAAACTTTACATAAAGAAAATAAAATGTAATACAAAATTATAAACTTTTACATGGCTACATCAAACATGTCTAACAAAAACAACAAAAAAACCACCGGTATATACAAGAAAATACTAAATGCGCATTACATTTTTTTTTTTAATGAAATAAATCTAATTCCAGTAACTGATACTTCTCCATGAAGGCAGAGGATGTGACGTAGCCCATCACGTGGGGTGGGGGGCGTGGCTGACGAGGAAGTTCCGCTTGCTGGCGATAGCGAAGTTTCTAGGCATATTGAAAGCAGGGAAATAACTTATTGAATAACCGATTTATATATATATATTTATATATCACCGTGACCGTAGTGAATTTGAAACATCAGAACAAAAATGTTACAGCGAGCTCGCTAGCAAGGTTTTAAAAGATGTCGTCCTGGGATATCAGTAAGGTCTACTTGTACAAGTTGCCACCAGTTGTGCTGTGCGACTTCTCCCTTGTTATGGACAGTATCTCCGATGTGGACTGGGACAGATTCGGTAAGAAATGCCACTGACCGACATTTAAATATAGTTTCATAAACGATGCTTAGTTCACTAGTATAAGTACCAAGTTGAAAGGACGTATTTCGACCGAAACAGACGTAAAAAATAAATTTAAAAAAAGCCCTTGCTGATGTAAAACATTAAAAAAACGTCACAAAATGTGTTAGTAATAACAGCATGATGTGTTTCGGTTGTGCGGCATGGGGACTCCCCCCTCGTCAAGAGATTTGGTAACAGTAGGGATTCTTCAGTGAAGTTCCTGTTGTCATTCAATAAAGTTTATTTATATATATATATATATACACACACTGACTACGTCATCTCAAAGTGGACAAATACATTATTACCCCGTTTTTCTCCCTTTTCAAGCCAAGTTATTTTAAGGGAATATGTAACAGTGGTGGAAAAAGTACCCCGTTGTCATACTTGAGTAAAAGTACCTTTTTAACAGAAAATATTACTTGAGTAAAACTCTAAAATATTTGGTTTTAAATATACTTAAGTATCAAAAGTCAAAATATAAATCTTTTCAAATTCCTTATATTAAGCAAACCAGACTGCACTATTTTTTTGTTATTTATTTTTATTTACTGATAGCCAGGGGCACACTCCAACACTCAGACATCATTACAGATAGCCAGGGACACACTCCAACACTCAGACATCATTACAGATAGCCAGGGGCACACTCCAACACTCAGACATCATTACTGATAGCCAGGGGCACACTCCAACACTCAGACATCATTACAGATAGCCAGGGACACACTCCAACACTCAGACATCATTACAGATAGCCAGGGACACACTCCAACACTCAGACATCATTACAGATAGCCAGGGACACACTCCAACACTCAGACATCATTACTGATAGCCAGGGGCTCCAACACTCAGACATCATTACAGATAGCCAGGGGCACAAAGCTGGGTGCGTAGTGAGCGGTTAACTAGCTGGGTGCCTAGTGAGCGGTTAACTAGCTGGGTGCCTAGTGAGCGGTTAACTAGCTGGGTGCGTAGTGAGCGGTTAACTAGCTGGGTGCGTAGTGAGCGGTTAACTAGCTGGGTGCCTAGTGAGCGGTTAACTAGCTGGGTGCGTAGTGAGCGGTTAACTAGCTGGGTGCCTAGTGAGCGGTTAACTAGCTGGGTGCCTAGTGAGCGGTTAACTAGCTGGGTGCCTAGTGAGCGGTTAACTAGCTGGGGGTGTTAACTAGCTGGGTGCTAGTGAGCGGTTAACTAGCTGGGTGCCTAGTGAGCGGTTAACTAGCTGGGTGCGTAGTGAGCGGTTAACTAGCTGGGTGCGTAGTGAGCGGTTAACTAGCTGGGTGCGTAGTGAGCGGTTAACTAGCTGGGTGCTAGTGAGCGGTTAACTAGCTGGGTGCCTAGTGAGCGGTTAACTAGCTGGGTGCCTAGTGAGCGGTTAACTAGCTGGGTGCCTAGTGAGCGGTTAACTAGCTGGGTGCCTAGTGAGCGGTTAACTAGCTGGGTGCCTAGTGAGCGGTTAACTAGCTGGGTGCCTAGTGAGCGGTTAACTAGCTGGGTGCCTAGTGAGCGGTTAACTAGCTGGGTGCCTAGTGAGCGGTTAACTAGCTGGGTGCGTAGTGAGCGGTTAACTAGCTGGGTGCGTAGTGAGCGGTTAACTAGCTGGGTGCCTAGTGAGCGGTTAACTAGCTGGGTGCCTAGTGAGCGGTTAACTAGCTGGGTGCCTAGTGAGCGGTTAACTAGCTGGGTGCCTAGTGAGCGGTTAACTAGCTGGGTACGTAGTGAGCGGTTAACTAGCTGGGTGCGTAGTGAGCGGTTAACTAGCTGGGTGCCTAGTGAGCGGTTAACTAGCTGGGTGCGTAGTGCGGTTAACTAGTGAGCGGTTAACTAGCTGGGTGCGTAGTGAGCGGTTAACTAGCTGGGTGCCTAGTGAGCGGTTAACTAGCTGGGTGCCTAGTGAGCGGTTAACTAGCTGGGTGCCTAGTGAGCGGTTAACTAGCTGGGTGCCTAGTGAGCGGTTAACTAGCTGGGTGCCTAGTGAGCGGTTAACTAGCTGGGTGCGTAGTGAGCGGTTAACTAGCTGGGTGCGTAGTGAGCGGTTAACTAGCTGGGTGCTGGCTGGGTGCCTAGTGAGCGGTTAACTAGCTGGGTGCCTAGTGAGCGGTTAACTAGCTGGGTGCCTAGTGAGCGGTTAACTAGCTGGGTGCGTAGTGAGCGGTTAACTAGCTGGGTGCGTAGTGAGCGGTTAACTAGCTGGGTGCGTAGTGAGCGGTTAACTAGCTGGGTGCCTAGTGAGCGGTTAACTAGCTGGGTGCGTAGTGAGCGGTTAACTAGCTGGGTGCCTAGTGAGCGGTTAACTAGCTGGGTGCCTAGTGAGCGGTTAACTAGCTGGGTGCCTAGTGAGCGGTTAACTAGCTGGGTGCTGGGTGCCTAGTGAGCGGTTAACTAGCTGGGTGCTGCGTAGTGAGCGGTTAACTAGCTGGGTGCGTAGTGAGCGGTTAACTAGCTGGGTGCCTAGTGAGCGGTTAACTAGCTGGGTGCCTAGTGAGCGGTTAACTAGCTGGGTGCCTAGTGAGCGGTTAACTAGCTGGGTGCCGTAGTGAGCGGTTAACTAGCTGGGTGCGTAGTGAGCGGTTAACTAGCTGGGTGCGTAGTGAGCGGTTAACTAGCTGGGTGCCTAGTGAGCGGTTAACTAGCTGGGTGCCTAGTGTTAACTAGCTGGGTGCGTAGTGAGCGGTTAACTAGCTGGGTGCGTAGTGAGCGGTTAACTAGCTGGGTGCCTAGTGGGCTGGGTGCCTAGTGAGCGGTTAACTAGCTGGGTGCCTAGTGAGCGGTTAACTAGCTGGGTGCCTAGTGAGCGGTTAACTAGCTGGGTGCCTAGTGAGCGGTTAACTAGCTGGGTGCATAGTGAGCGGTACCCAAAGTTTTTCCTGGGTACATCATCTAATAAGGAATAAACTCTGGGTCCTCCAGTATGACCCTGTAAATACCATTCAGAGTTTCTCCTGATCAGGAAGAACCGAGCTGACAACATTAGTGCTGCTGACTGTAACTAAATTGCATTATGGTGTGATTTGATCTCTAAACAACGATTGATTTCTATACCATTTGTCCTCCATGGCAGCGTCTCATGTGTTGACTGACCAGACTGACAGGCGTCTGGCCGAGAGGAGAGAGAGACGGACAGACTGGGTGATGAATCACTGGGCTCAAAGGAATGGAACAGTCGGAGAACTACTGAACGTACTGGACAGGCTGCAGCTGTTAAGAGCTAGAGATATCATCTTGAACTGTGAGTTGGGGACAGACCTGGGGACAGACGGACACGTGTGCGTGCATAGACGGACGGGGGGGACGCGTGTGTGGACGGACGCGTGAGTGGACAAGGGGGACGGACGGGGGATGGCGGCACGGACGGGGGATGGCGGGACTCGTGCGGGGACAGACGGACAGAGGAAGGCGTGCGTGGACGGACGCGTGAGTGGGCGGTGGGACGGACGGAAGCACGGGGGGACAGGGAGACGCGTGAGTGGACAAGGGGGACGTGTGTGTGTGGACGGGGGGACGGACGCGTGTGTGTGGACGGACGGGGGGACGTGTGTGTGTGGACGGGGGACGGACGGGACGTGTGTGTGTGTGGACGGGGGACGGACGGGACGTGTGTGTGTGGAAGGACGGACGGGACGTGTGTGTGTGGACGGACGGACGGAAGGACGTGTGCGTGGACGGAAGGACGTGTGGGGCGTGCGTGGACGGAAGGACGTGTGGGGCATGTGTGGACGGAAGGATGGGGGCGTGTGTGGACGGAAGGACGGGGGGCGCGTGTGTGGACGGAAGGACGGGGGGACGCGTGTGTGGACGGAAGGACGGGGGGACGCGTGTGTGGACGGGGGATGCGTGTGTGGCCAGAAGGACGGGGGGACGCGTGTGTGGACGGACGGACGGACGGGGGGGCGCGCGTGTGTGGACGGAAGGACGGGGGAGGGACGCGTGCGGGTATCAGTAAAGAAGCCCAGGTCCAAGGTTTTAGTGAATCATTGTTCTCTATAATGGATGCTTCTGTAAGACAGCTGTGTAATGGCTGCTGTTGTCTTACTGTAGGGAAGCCCAGTGGACTACGGCCCTCTTCCACTCCACTTGCTGCTCCGTCGCAGGTTCAACTGGAGCCTCTTGTTCCTCCATCTCATCTCTTCAACCCACCTCCTAAAGTCCATCCTACCAACACTCTGACCACTAAGGCTTACTCTCCACCTGGTATGGTCTCATTTAATCGCCGCTCACAGTGTGCTTTACAACAACTGATTATTAGAACACTTCTTACAAGATTTCACGCTGCTTGTAATAACACAGGCTTATAACGTCTTATCATATTTTGTTCACCGTAGAATTACATATAGGATCTCTGTTTTTTATAGGATCTGTGTTTATCTCTGTTTTATAGGATCTTTGTGTTTCTCTGTTTATAGGATCTCTGTTTTTCATAGGATCTGTGTTTATCTCTGTTTTATAGGATCTGTGTTTTTCATAGGATCTCTGTTTTTTATAGGATCTGTGTTTATCTCTGTTTTATAGGATCTTTGTGTTTCTCTGTTTATAGGATCTCTGTTTTATGATCTTTGTGTTTCTCTGTTTATAGGATCTCTGTTTTAGGATCTTTGTGTTTCTCTGTTTATAGGATCTCTGTTTTTCATAGGATCTGTGTTTATCTCTGTTTTATAGGATCTGTGTTTTTCATAGGATCTCTGTTTTTTATAGGATCTGTGTTTATCTCTTTTTATAGGATCTTTGTGTTTCTCTGTTTATAGGATCTCTGTTTTATGATCTTTGTGTTTCTCTGTTTATAGGATCTCTGTTTTAGGATCTTTGTGTTTCTCTGTTTATAGGATCTCTGTTTTTCATAGGATCTGTGTTTATCTCTGTTTTATAGGATCTGTGTTTTTCATAGGATCTCTGTTTTTTATAGGATCTGTGTTTATCTCTGTTTTATGATCTTTGTGTTTCTCTGTTTATAGGATCTCTGTTTTAGGATCTTTGTGTTTCTCTGTTTATAGGATCTCTGTTATATTGATTCTAATATGTTCATAACATTGCATGTGTAACGTCTTCTATTATATTTTTCAGTGCGATCATCGATCCATGTAAACCCAGTTTAAAGTGCTGTGCTATCAGATCAGGTGGCAGTCTGTTCTCCACCTTTACTCTGGCTGTTTCTCTCCCTCCAGGACTGAGGTCTCTGCCCAAACCTGGCCCTCCACCCTCAGGGCTGAAATCACAGGACCACAGAGGGGAGTTTGTAGACCAACAGGTGACGGAAGCCATTAAGTAGCAATCAATCAATCAAATGTACACCGACTTTACCAAACATTAGGAACACCTTCCTAATATTGAGTTGCACCTCCTTTTGCCTCCACATTAGCCTTAATCCGTCGGGTCAGGGACTCTACAAGGTGTCGAAAGCGTTCCACAGGGATGCTGGCTAATGTTGACTCTAATGCTTCACACAGTTGTGTCAAGTCGGCTGGGTGTCCTTTTTGGGTGGTGGACCATTCTTGATACACACGGGGGAAACTGTTGAGTGTGAAAAAACCCAGCAGCGTTGCAGTTCTTGACACAAACCGTTGCGCCTGACACCTACTACCATACCCATGTTCGAAGGAAGTTTTGTCTCGCCCCATTCGCACTCTGAATAGCACACATACACAAGTCATGTCTCATGGCCTAAAAATCCTTCTTTAACCCGTCTCTCTACACCGATTTTGAAGTGACATCAATAAGGGATCATAGCTTTGATTCACCTGGTCAGTCTGTCATGGAAAGAGCAGGTGTTCTTAGTGTTTTGTATAATCAGTGTATTTTCATAAAAAACCCTTTTTTCAGTCTTGACAGATCAGATTGAATTTTTTGCCAATAATTGGGCTGCTTGTGTAAACGCAGCCTTTGAACGAGGAGCCGGTATGAGAGAGAACTATTGTTAGACGCGTTTTTTAAAAGATTCAGACGTAAAAAGCAGAATGAAATAGTTGACTCCCGGAAATGGTTCTAGAGCGAAACAATAAAACAGAACTGACACACATATATATTTAGAACAGTTGTATTTCTCTGGAAGCCCGGTGGTCTCCACAATGACTATTCATTCCAGTAGTAGTAGTAGTAGTAGTAGTAGTAGTTCACGGTTACTAACACCGGTAGTAGTAGTAGTAGTAGTTCACGGTTACTAACACCGGTAGTAGTAGTAGTTCACGGTTACTAACACCGGTAGTAGTAGTAGTTCACGGTTACTAACACCGGTAGTAGTAGTAGTTACTCGGTAGTAGTAGTAGTTCACGGTTACTAACACCGGTAGTAGTAGTAGTTCACGGTTACTAACACCGGTAGTAGTAGTAGTTCACGGTTACTAACACCGGTAGTAGTAGTAGTTCACGGTTACTAACACCGGTAGTAGTAGTAGTTCACGGTTACTAACACCGGTAGTAGTAGTAGTTCACGGTTACTAACACCGGTAGTAGTAGTAGTAGTTACGGTTACTAACACCGGTAGTAGTAGTAGTGGTAGTTCACGGTTACTAACACCGGTAGTAGTAGTAGTAGTAGTAGTAGTTCACGGTTACTAACACCAGTAGTAGTAGTAGTAGTAGTTCACGGTTACTAACACCAGTAGTAGTAGTAGTTCACAGTTACTAACACCAGTAGTAGTAGTAGTAGTAGTTCACGGTTACTAACACCAGTAGTAGTAGTAGTAGTAGTTCACGGTTACTAACACCAGTAGTAGTAGTAGTTCACGGTTACTAAACAGTTCATGGGTAGTAGTAGTAGTTCGGTAGTAGTGGTACGGTTACTAACACACGGTAGTAGTAGTAGTAGTTCACGGTTACTAACACCGGTAGTAGTAGTAGTTAGTTACTCGGTAGTAGTAGTAGTTCACGGTTACTAACACCGGTAGTAGTAGTAGTTCACGGTTACTAACACCGGTAGTAGTAGTAGTTCACGGTTACTAACACCGGTAGTAGTAGTAGTTCACGGTTACTAACACCGGTAGTAGTGGTAGTTCACGGTTACTAACACCGGTAGTAGTAGTAGTAGTAGTAGTAGTAGTTCACGGTTACTAACACCGGTAGTAGTAGTAGTTCACGGTTACTAACACCGTTAGTAGTAGTAGTTCACGGTTACTAACACCGGTAGTAGTAGTAGTTCACGGTTACTAACACCGGTAGTAGTAGTAGTTCACGGTTACTAACACCGGTAGTAGTAGTAGTTCACGGTTACTAACACTGGTAGTAGTAGTAGTTAGTTACTAACACCGGTAGTAGTAGTAGTTCACGGTTACTAACACCGGTAGTAGTAGTAGTAGTAGTAGTTTGTTACTAACACCGTAGTAGTAGTGTCTGTAGTAGTAGTAGTTGTTACTCGGTAGTAGTAGTAGTAGTAGTAGTTTGTTACTCTAGTAGTAGTGTTACTAACACCGGTAGTAGTAGTTTGTTACTGTAGTAGTAGTAGTAGTAGTAGTTACTGACACCGGTGTCTGTATGTCTGTAGGTGTCTGTGGGTGTCTGTAGGTGTCTGTGGATGTCTGTAGATGTCTGTAGGTGTCTGTGGATGTCTGTAGATGTCTGTAGATGTCTGTAGGTGTCTGTAGATGTCTGTAGGTGTCTGTGGATGTCTGTGGGTGTCTGTGGATGTCTGTGGATGTCTGTAGGTGTCTGTGGATGTCTGTGGGTGTCTGTGGGTGTCTGTAGGTGTCTGTGGGTGTCTGTGGATGTCTGTAGGTGTCTGTGGATGTCTGTAGGTGTCTGTGGATGTCTGTGGGTGTCTGTGGGTGTCTGTGGGTGTCTGTATCTTTCATTAAGGGGTTGATACCAAAGCTGAAAGTGTATGAATAAAGTGTTGTTGTTCATCAGTGGTCCATCTCCAGAGGTCCCCTGCTGTCAGTGCCATGTGTTGGCCGTTTGAGGAAGTCCAGAGAGGAACAGAGGACTTCTCCCATGCCAAGCAGATTGGAGAGGGGGGGTTTGGACATGTGTACCGGGCTACCATGAGGAGCACCGACTTCGCTGTCAAGAAACTGAAGGAGGTATGCGACTTTTGGACTGCTCGGTCCTCTTCATCATCATAGAGGAAGATGGTTGATATAAATAGATCTTGATGACTGTCAACCCTGGCAATATATCTCGGGGTGTAAATGTTTCCTATCAAATCAAAAGTATTTGTTAACAGGGTAAAAATGTGTGTAAAACTGTTGAAAGGAAATGCTTACTTACCAGGTCTTTCTCAACAATGCCGTGGTCAATATCGACTGTTAAGAGAGTAGAATATCTCTAAATGATTTTATACTCGTTGAGAATTGGCCTATACGGATAAGGCTACATTTAAATGTTTCTTATAGAAATATGAAAATGCATAACCATAACCATCAATTGAAAGAGAATAGTTTGTACATTATGGGAAAAACATGTATTTGACCAGGGGTGAGGACACAACAGTCTTCTTGACACAAGACTGAATTGAAACATTACACTG
This sequence comes from Oncorhynchus gorbuscha, assembly GCF_021184085.1. Classification (NCBI taxonomy): domain Eukaryota; kingdom Metazoa; phylum Chordata; class Actinopteri; order Salmoniformes; family Salmonidae; genus Oncorhynchus; species Oncorhynchus gorbuscha. The sequence goes on along the minus strand of NC_060182.1, from coordinate 3,515,958 downwards.
TTGATTTTGTACGTGCATTTTACACTTGTCGGACAGCCTGAGTTCTTCATTCTACAAGTTGCTGCAGCTTGGACGGCGGTACATTCATGCTGCGAACAGCCTGTTATACATCTCTCATACCAAAGAGGCTCCATTGGGTTGAGGTCTGGGGACTGTGCAGGCCACTCAAGTAAACTGAACTCGTTGTCATGGTTCCAGACGATGTGTTTGTCTCTGATAGGAACCCGGTGTGGACGTCTACAGCTGCTATAGCCCATCTGTGACCAGGACAGACGAGTTGTGCGTTCTGAGACGCCGTTCTGCACAACACTGTTGTACTGACCCGTTATTTGTCTGTTTGCGGTCCGGTCCGTCTGTTTATCTTGCACGATTCTTGCCATTCACCTTCGACCTCTCATCAATGAGCTGTTTTCGACCCACAGGACTTGCAGCTGATTGGATGTTGTTTGTTTGTCGCACCATTCTGGGTAAATCCCTAGACACTGTCGTGTGTGAAAAGCCCGGGAGGGCGGACGTTTTCTAAAGATATTGGATCGGCCGCGCGTTGAGCACGGCGCTCAACGTCTCTTAGGTCTCTTCTATCTATCTAACATTTAATCGAACAGGAACTGAGTGCCTCTATGCTTTATATTTCAAACCGCGACTACGTGCCTCACCGTCTGTAGGAGCCGAATAAACCGGCGAGTTTACATTTACTGTACTTTTTGCCACATTTGTTGATGATCAAATGTGAAAATACAGTTCTTCTGATTCTTCAGTTATATGATCAGAATGTTCCTGGGAAAGGAGGGGTCGGTGCAAAATAAGATAAATGGCCACACTCCTCTCCCATTGGCCACACTCCTCTCCCATTGGCCACACTCCTCTCCCATTGGTCACACTCCTCTCCCATTGGCCACACTCCTCTCCCATTGGCCACACTCCTCTCCCATTGGCCACACTCCTCTCCCATTGGCCACACTCCTCTCCCATTGGCCACACTCCTCTCCCATTGGTCACAGTTCCTAAATCATTTCAATACACTTATGACTCAGAACAGTCCACTACACGGAACAAAAATATAAACGCAACATGAAATCATTTCAAAGATTTGACTTGAGTTAGTTCATTAATTTCAAAGTTAGTTCATTAACGGAAATCAGTCAATTTAAATATGAATTAGGCCCTAATCTATGGAAGTCACATGACTAGGAATACAGATAAAAAAATAGGGGTGTGGATCAGAAAACCAGTCGGTATTGCCTCATGCTGCGCGACATCTCCTTTGCATAGAGTTGATCAGGCTGTTGATTGTGGCCTGTGGAATGTTGTCGTACACGTCGATCCAGAGCATCCCAAACATGCTCAATGGGTGACATGTCTGGTGAGTATGCAGGCCATAGAAGAACTGGGAAATTCTCAGCCTCCAGGAATTGTGTACAGATCCTTGTGACCGTGCATTATCATGCTGAAACATGAGGTGATGGCGGCGGATGAATGGCACGACAAACGGACCTCAGGATCTCGTCACGGTGCCTTCAATAAAATGCAATTGTGTTAGTTGTCCGTAGCTTATGCCTACCCATAACCCCACCGCCACCATGGGGAACTCTGTTCACGTTGACGTCCGAAAACCACTCGCCCACACGGCGCCATACATGTGGTCTGCGGTTGTGAGGCTGGTTGGACATCCTACCAAACTCTCTAAAACAACGTTGGAGGCGGCTTATGGTAGAGAAATTAACATTCAATTCTCTGGCAACATCTCCGGTGGACATTCCTGCAGTCAGCATGTCAATTGCACGCTCCCTCAACTCGAGACATCTGTGGCAATGTGTTGTGACAACTGCACATTTTATTGTCCTTGGTCTCCCCAGCACAAGGTGAACCTGTGTAATGAGCATACTTTAATCAGCTTCTTGATATGCCACACCTGTCAGGTGGATGGGTAATCTTGGCAAAGGAGAAATGCTCACTAACAGGGATGTAAACTAATTTGTGCTCAAAATGGTCTTTTTGTGCATATGGAAAATTTGTAAATCAGGGCTCCACAGTGTGAGCATTTAACTCTCATTTGTGAATAAAAATGGTCAAGTATGATCACATTTATAGTAAAATAAATGCTACAGTAGCTGTTTACAAAATATTTCTGACGTTTTGTTTCATAGCTGGTCAAATTGATTGAGAATTGAATCCTATCCTATGACTTTTTCCACATTTTTGTTACTTTCCAGCCTTATTCTAAAATGGATTCAGTAGTCCCCCCCCTCCTCAATCTACACACAATACCCCATAATGACATCACAATACCCCATAATGACATCACAATACCCCATAATGACATCACAATACCCCATAATGACATCACAATACCCCAATGACATCACAATACCCCATAATGACATCACAAAACAGGGTTTTATACTTTTGCATATTTATTCAAATAAATCATATTTACATAAGTATTCAAACACTTTACTCAGTACTTTGTTGAAGCATCTTTGGCAGCGATTACAGCCTCGAGTCTTCTTGGGTATGATGCTATAAACTTGGCATACCTGTATTTGGGGAGTTCCTCCCATTCTTCTCTGCAGATCCTCTCAAACTCTGTCAGGTTGGATGGGGAGCGTTGCTGCACAGCTATTTTCAGGTCTCCAGAGATGTTCGATCGGATTCAAGTCCGGGTTCTGGCTGGGCCACTCAAGGACGTTCCAGACACTTGTCCCAAAGCCACCCCTGCGTTGTCTTGGCTGTCTGCTTAAGGTCCTTGTCCTGTTGAAAGGTGAACCTTTGTCCCAGTCTTGAGATCGAGTGCTCTGGAGCAGGTTTTCATCAAGGAACTTTGTACTTTTCTCCGTTCATCTTTCCATCGATCCTGACTAGTCTCCCAGTCCCTGCCACTGAAAAACACCCCCACAGCATGATGCTGCCACCACCATGCTTCACTGTAGGGATGGTGCCAGGTTTCTTCCAGATGTGACGCTTGGCATTCAGGCAAAAGAGTTCAATCTTGGTTTCATCAGACCAGAGAATCTTGTTTCTCATGGTCTGAGTGTCCTTTAGGTGCCTTTTGGCAAACCCTAAGCGGGCTGTCATGTGCCTTTTCCTGAGGAGTGGCTTCTGTCTGGCCACTCTGGCTTCTGTCTGGCCTGATTGGTGGAGTGCTGCAGATATGGTTCTCTTTCTGGAAGGTTCCCCAGATCTGTGCCTCGACACAATCCTGTCCTGGAGCTCTACGGACAATTCCTTCGACCTCATGGCTTGGTTTTTGCTCTGACATGGACTATCAACTGTGGGACCTTATATAGACAGGTGTGGGCCTTTCCAAATCATGTCCAATCAATTGAATTTACCACAGGTGATCTCCAGTTAAGTTGTAGAAACATCTCAAGGATGATCAATGTAAACAGGATGCACCTGAGCTCAATATCGAGTCTCAAAGCAAAAGGCCTGAATAATTATGTAAATAAGGCATGTTTTTTTTATTTGTAATAAATTTGTAATAAATTTGCAAAAATGTCTTAACCAATTTTTGCTTTGTCATTATGGGGTATTGTGTGTAGATTGAAGAAAACATATATATTTTGAATCCATTTTAAAATAAGGCTGTAATGTAACAAAATGTGGAAAAGGCGTCTGAACTTTCCCACTGCACTGTATAGTATATTTAGGCAGGGGTAAAAGTGACTGGTCAGCAGGATAAATAATAACAGCACCGTGGGTGCGCATGCGAGAGTAACATTGTGAGTGTGAATAGAGACCTGAGAGTGTGTAATCGTCAGGTCGTCCGTAGGTGAGGGTGAGCCACCGTCAGTTAGCTGTTCACCAGTCTTATGGCTTGGAGATAGAAGATGTCTTGGAGCCTGTTGTTCCGGGACCTGATACTCCGATACAGCAAGACTGTAATAGAGAATAGTCCATGGCTGGGGTGGCTTTAGTCTTCTTGGAATATTCCCGGGCCTTTCTCAGACACTGCTTGGTATAAATGTCAACTGCTGATTGCTTCGTTATTATTTCTGTTTCAACTGGTCAGTAAATGTCATTTGAATGAATATGTATGCATGCATGTATGCATGTATGTAACCTTGTATGTATGCATGTATGCATGTATGTAACCTTGTATGCATGCATGTATGCATGTATGTAACCTTGTATGTATGCATGTATGCATGTATGTAACCTTGTATGCATGCATGTGCATGTATAAATGTATGCATGCATGTATGTATGTATGTATGTATGTATGTATGTATGTATGTATTTGTATGTATGAATGTATGTATGTATGTATGTATGCATGCATGTATGCATGTATGTAACCTTGTATGTATGCATGTATGCATGTATGTAACCTTGTATGTATGCATGTATGCATGTATGTAACCTTGTATGCATGCATGTATGCATGTATGTAACCTTGTATGCATGCATGTATGTATGTATGCATGTATGTATGTATGTATGTATGTATGTATGTATGTATGTATGTATGTATGTATGTATGTATGTATGTATGTATGTATGTATGTATGTATGCATGTATGTAATGTATGTATGTATGTATGTATGTATGTATGTATGTATGTATGTATGTATGTATGTATGTATGTATGTATGTATGTATGTATGTATGTATGTATGTATGTAAATGTAAAGTCAATAAAATGCTTGTATGTATGTATGTGTGTATGTGTGTATGTATGTATGTGTGTATGTGTTTTTGTTTATATTGAAAGTCAGTAAAATGCTTTTTTGTTTATATTGGATCTTGTATTCCCTTTGTAGAACTCTCCACTAGACTGGAGCGTAGTGAAGGAGAGCTTCAAGACCGAGGTGGAGAAGCTATCACAGTAAGCTGACAGTCTTAGAACCACTCCTACTTTTATCTCTGGCATCTCACTTCAACCTCGTTCCATTCCTCTTGGTTGTCTTTCTCTCTTTTCTAAGAAGTTATCTGTGTAGAAAATAGAGCTGCCCCTCCTCCCCCCCAAAGAAAATCTTTGTCAATCAAGAGTCGTGTTCTTTCGACTGGTCAAAATGTTTAAAAACGTATATTTTCCATATACAGTGCCTTGCGAAAGTATTCGGCCCCCTTGAACTTTGCGACCTTTTGCCACATTTCAGGCTTCAAACATAAAGATATAAAACTTATATTTTTCTATATATAGACAGACCATATGTGTTTTAATCAAATCAACTATATGTAGGCTACTGAGCTTGTTTTATGCTTTAAGTATACTGTGATGAAATAATTAAGACACAAATGACTCAAGAGGGAGCTAGAGATCAAGAACCTGTGGTTAGTTTGTCTTCTGCTGGTCTGCTGTGGTTAGTTTGTCTTCTGCTGGTCTGCTGTGGTTAGTTTGTCTTCTGCTGGTCTGCTGTGGTTAGTTTGTCTTCTGCTGGTCTGCTGTGGTTAGTTTGTCTTCTGCCAAGCAGGTCATCTTTACTCTGCCAAGCAGGTCATCTTTACTCTGCCAAGCAGGTCATCTTTACTCTGCCAAGCAGGTCATCTTTACTCTGCCAAGCAGGTCATCTTTACTCTGCCAAGCAGGTCATCTTTACTCTGCCAAGCAGGTCATCTTTACTCTGCCAAGCAGGTCATCTTTACTCTGCCAAGCAGGTCATCTTTACTCTGCCAAGCAGGTCATCTTTACTCTGCCAAGCAGGTCATCTTTACTCTGCCAGGCAGGTCATCTTTACTCTGCCAAGCAGGTCATCTTTACTCTGCCAAGCAGGTCATCTTTACTCTGCCAAGCAGGTCATCTTTACTCTGCCAAGCAGGTCATCTTTACTCTGCCAATCAGGTCATCTTTACTCTGCCCATATGCTCTGTTTCTTCCTCCTATTGTTGAACAAAGTGCTGCTCCATCTGTACGATTTATCCCCTGAAAAAAATACATCTGAAAAGTGTCTTCTTCATTGTAAGATGCAGACAATAGGCTCTGTTGTAGGTTTAGCAGCGAACAAAACAACTCTGCCTTTCCCCTCCCAGATACAGACATCCCAACATTGTAGACTTTGTGGGCTACTGTGTTGGACTCTGCCCATACTGTCTGCTCTTTCTTCCTCCTATTCTCTGAAGACCAGTGCACTCCAGGTCAGTTTTTTATTCTTCATATCTTTAAAAAAACATCTGAAAAGGGACTGCTTATTGAGACAGACAGGGATGCAGACAATAGGACTGCTATTGAGAGGACGGGGACTTATTGAGACGGACGGGGACTGCTATTGAGACGGACAGGGACTGCTATTGAGACGGGGACTGCTATTGAGACTTTGTGGGACTGCTATTGAGAGACCTACTGTCTGCTCTATATCTTGAGATGGACAGGGACTGCTACAACCAGGTCAGGGACTGATTTATTCGGACGGGGACTATCTTTGAGAAACAGGGAACATTGACTGGGGACTGCTATTGAGACAGACAGGGACTGCTATTGAGACGGACGGGGACTGCTATTGAGACGGACGGGGACTGCTATTGAGAGACGGGGACTGCTATTGAGACAGACAGGGACTGCTATTGAGACAGACAGGGACTGCTATTGAGACAGACAGGGACTGCTATTGAGACAGACGGGGACTGCTATTGAGACAGACGGGGACTGCTATTGAGACGGGGACTGCTATTGAGACAGACAGGGACTGCTATTGAGAGACGGGGACTGCTATTGAGACAGACAGGGACTGCTATTGAGACAGACGGGGACTGCTATTGAGACGGACGGGGACTGCTATTGAGACAGACGGGGACTGCTATTGAGACGGACGGGGACTGCTATTGAGACGGACGGGGACTGCTATTGAGACGGACGGGGACTGCTATTGAGACGGACGGGGACTGCTATTGAGACGGACGGGGACTGCTATTGAGACGGACGGGGACTGCTATTGAGACGGACGGGGACTGCTATTGAGACGGACGGGGACTGCTATTGAGACGGACGGGGACTGCTATTGAGACGGACGGGGACTGCTATTGAGACGGACGGGGACTGCTATTGAGACGGACGGGGACTGCTATTGAGACGGACGGGGACTGCTATTGAGACGGACGGGGACTGCTATTGAGACGGACGGGGACTGCTATTGAGACGGACGGGGACTGCTATTGAGACGGACGGGGACTGCTATTGAGACGGACGGGGACTGCTATTGAGACGGACGGGGACTGCTATTGAGACGGACGGGGACTGCTATCGAGACGGACGGGGACTGCTATCGGGAAGGACGGGGACTGCTATCGGGAAGGACGGGGACTGCTATCGGGACGGACGGGGACTGCTATCGGGAAGGACGGGGACTGCTATCGGGAAGGACGGGGACTGCTATCGGGACGGACGGGGACTGCTATCGGGAAGGACGGGGACTGCTATCGGGAAGGACGGGACTGCTATCGGGACGGACGGGACTGCTATCGGGAAGGACGGGGACTGCTATCGGGAAGGACGGGGACTGCTATCGGGACGGACGGGGACTGCTATCGGGACGGACGGGGACTGCTATCGGGACGGACGGGGACTGCTATCGGGACGGACGGGGACTGCTATCGGGACAGCTTATTAAACTATGAGAAAGGAGGACATGACACAAGTATTGAACCTGGAATATATGTGTTGTTGGTATGTGTTGACTGTGTGTGTGTGTGCCTCTCCCACAGGCCAGTGCTGCCCTCTTCTGGCCTCAGCGTGTCAGTGTGTTGCTGGGCACAGCCAGAGCCATTCAGTTCCTCCACTCCTCCTCTCCGCAGCTCATACATGGAGACATCAAGAGGTAGGCTTTACCTGGCTACCCATCCACATCGCTCAGCAAACTGACCTTTTCTTTTTCCATCGTTCATCTGGATTTGCCTTCCTCCCCAGATGATTTCTAGAATATGAACACATTCTGTTCCCAGACACAGATGGGTTGGGCCAGAGACAGCCTACTCGGTGTTGTCAACTTTGATATTCTGATTGGTTCGATTTGTCAAAGACGATCCAATCACTGATGCATTTTGGTACAACGCCCCTCCATTTTGAAGTCACACAAACGTATTCTAGGAGGGAGAGGCTGTACAGAAACGCCTGGTGCCCAAACTGATGACCATATTTCGAGCAGCTGAGAGTTGTGGAGACGAATGGATTTAGGTTCAGCCGTCCTGATGAGCCCTTCCCAGCTAGCTCTAGTTCAGTCAGTCATCCTGATGAGCCCTTCCCAGCTAGCTAGTTTAGTCAATCGTCCTGATGAGCCCTTCCCAGCTAGCTAGTTTAATCAACTGTCCTGATGAGCCCTTCCCAGCTAGCTAGTTTAGTCAGCCGTCCTGATGAGCCCTTCCCAGCTAGCTAGTTTAATCAACTGTCCTGATGAGCCCTTCCCAGCTAGCTAGTTTAGTCAGCCGTCCTGATGAGCCCTTCCCAGCTAGCTAGTTCAGTCAGTCACCAGGCAAGAGGTTGGCTGCTCTGTTATATTCCGGCTGAGTCAACAGGCAAGAGGTTGGCTGCTCTGTTATATTCAGGCTGAGTCACCAGGCAAGAGGTAGGCTGCTCTGTTATATTCCGGCTGAGTCAACAGGCAAGAGGTTGGCTGAGTCAACAGGCAAGAGGTTGGCTGAGTCAACAGGCAAGAGGTTGGCTGAGTCAACAGGCAAGAGGTTGGCTGAGTCAACAGGCAAGAGGTTGGCTGAGTCAACAGGCAAGAGGTTGGCTGAGTCAACAGGCAAGAGGTTGGCTGAGTCAACAGGCAAGAGGTTGGCTGAGTCAACAGGCAAGAGGTTGGCTGCTCTGTTATATTCAGGCTGAGTCACCAGGCAAGAGGTAGGCTGAGCAGGTAAGAGGTTGGCTGCTCTGTTATATTGGCTGAGTCAGGCAGGCTGAGTCACCAGGCAAGAGGTAGGCTGAGCAGTCAAGAGGTAGGCTGCTCTGTTATATTCAGGCTGAGTCACCAGGCAAGAGGTAGGCTGCTCTGTTATATTCAGGCTGAGTGAGGCTGCTCTGTTATATTCAGTCACAGGCAAGAGAGGTGAGTGGCTGAGTCAACAGGCAAGAGGTTGGCTGAGTCAACAGGCAAGAGGTTGGCTGAGTCACCAGGCAGGCTGAGCAGGCAAGAGGTTGGCTGAGTCACCAGGCAAGAGGTAGGCTGAGTCACCAGGCAAGAGGTTGGCTGAGTCAACAGGCAAGAGGTAGGCTGAGTCACCAGGCAAGAGGTAGGCTGAGTCACAGGCAAGAGGCCTGAGTCACCAGGCTGAGTCAGTCACCAGGCAAGAGGCTCTGGCTGAGTGCTCTGTTATATTCAGGCTGAGTCAACAGGCAAGAGGTAGGCTGCTCTGTTATATTCAGGCTGAGTCACCAGGCAAGAGGTCGGCTGAGTCACCAGGCAAGAGTTAGGCTGCTCTGTTATATTCAGGCTGAGTTGGCTGAGTCAGGCAGGCAAGAGGTTGGCTGAGTCAACAGGCAAGAGGCTCTGTTATATTCAGGCTGAGTCACCAGGCAAGAGGTAGGCTGAGTCACCAGGCAAGAGGTAGGCTGAGTCACCAGGCAAGAGGTTGGCTGAGTCACCAGGCAAGAGGTGAGTGGCTGAGTCTGAGTCACCAGGCAAGAGGTAGGCTGAGTTGGCTGAGTCAGGCAGTCACCAGGCAAGAGGTTGGCTGAGTCACCAGGCAAGAGGTTGGCTGAGTCACCAGGCAAGAGGTTGGCTGAGTCACCAGGCAAGAGGTTGGCTGAGTCACCAGGCAAGAGGTTGGCTGAGTCACCAGGCAAGAGGTTGGCTGAGTCACCAGGCAAGAGGTTGGCTGAGTCACCAGGCAAGAGGTAGGCTGCTCTGTTATATTCAGGCTGAGTGAGTAGGCTGAGTCAACAGGCAAGAGAGGTTATATTCAGGCTGAGTCAACAGGCAAGAGGTAGGCTGAGTCAACAGGCAAGAGGTAGGCTGCTCTGTTATATTCAGGCTGAGTCAACAGGCAAGAGGTAGGCTGAGTCAACAGGCAAGAGGTCGGCTGCTCTGTTATATTCAGGCTGAGTCACCAGGCAAGAGGTTGGCTGCTCTGTTGACTGAATCATACCTTTGTCCCCATCATTTCTTACTACCATATTAATTCTCTATCTCGTCTTTCAAATGAGAAATTAGCCTCTAGAAGATTAACCAGGTGATGACAGATCCACAGCTGACGCTCTGACATTTTTGAAGGACAACTTGGCACACGAAATAACTGAAGTTTGCGTTGATCCTAAATGCTGGTTTTCTTTTTTTGATCAATCCCACTCCAGCTCTAACATCCTACTAGACGAGCACATGGAACCTAAGCTGGGAGACTTTGGCCTGGCCCGGTTCTGCTGTAGCCCCAGCAGTAGGTCCGCTGGTAGAACCACCACGGTAGCCTATACCAAGACAGTGAGAGGAACACAGGCGTACTTACCTGACGAATACCTCAAAACAGGCGCGTTGGGAGTAGCCATTGACATCTTCAGCTTTGGAGTGGTAGGAGGAAAGCACACACTGGACTACACTATTATACAGTAGCCTAGTAGTATATAATAGTATACTACTGTACTGGGCTACATTACTCTATTGTATTAATGTACTATTGTACTATACTACTCTACTATACTAATTTATTTTACATTTATTTAACTAGGCAAGTCCGTTAAGAACAAATTCTTATTTTCAATGACGGCCTAGGAACAGTGGGTTAACTGGTCTAGGAACAGTGGGTTAACTGGTCTAGGAACAGTGGGTTAACTGGTCTAGGAACAGTGGGTTAACTGGTCTAGGAACAGTGGGTTAACTGGTCTAGGGACAGTGGGGTTAACTGGTCTAGGAACAGTGGGTTAACTGGTCTAGGGACAGTGGGGTTAACTGGTCTAGGAACAGTGGGTTAACTGGTCTAGGGACAGTGGGGTTAACTGGTCTAGGAACAGTGGGTTAACTGGTCTAGGAACAGTGGGTTAACTGGTCTAGGAACAGTGGGTTAACTGGTCTAGGAACAGTGGGTTAACTGGTCTAGGAACAGTGGGTTAACTGGTCTAGGAACAGTGGGTTAACTGGTCTAGGAACAGTGGGTTAACTGGTCTAGGAACAGTGGGTTAACTGGTCTAGGAACAGTGGGTTAACTGGTCTAGGAACAGTGGGTTAACTGGTCTAGGAACAGTGGGTTAACTGGTCTAGGAACAGTGGGTTAACTGGTCTAGGAACAGTGGGGTTAACTGCCTTGTTCAGGGTCAGAACGACAGATTTTTACCTTGTCAGCTCTGGGATTCGATCTTAATGTACTACTGTTCTATACTAATGTACTATACTACTCTACTATAACACTCTACTATACTACTCTGTATTACTATACTATACTTGTGTACTACTCTACTATATTACTGTACTTTACTATTCTACTATAGCACTCTGCTATACTACTCTATATTACTGTACTTTACTACTCTACTATAACACTCTACTATACTACTCTATATTACTGTACTATACTAATGTACTACTCTACTACTCTACTATTACTGTACTATACTAATGTACTATACTGTTCTATATTACAGTACTATGCTGCTCTACTATACTACTCTACTATGTACTACTGTACTATACTAATGTACTACTGTACTGTACTAATGTACTATACTAATGTACTACTGTACTATACTACGCTACTATATTACTGTACTATTCTACTCTACTAGTGTACTACTGTACTATATTATTGTACTATACTAATGTACTACTCTACTACTCTACTATTACTGTACTATACTACTCTACTATACTAATGTAATATACTGCTCTATATTACAGTACTATGCTGCTCTACTATGTACTACTGTACTATACTAATGTACTACTGTGCCATATTACTCTATTGTACTATACTAATGTACTACTGTGCCATATTACTCTATTATTGTACTATACTAATGTACTACTGTGCTATTATTGTACTATACTAATGTACTACTGTACCATATTACTCTATTATTGTACTATACTAATGTACTACTGTGCTATACTACACTAATGTACTACTGTACTATACTATTATATTACTGTACTATACTACTCTATCTTACTGTACTATACTACTATACTATATGAACGTACTACTGTGCCATATTACTCTATTATTGTACTATACTAATGTACTACTGTACTATACTATTATATTACTGTACTATACTATTATACTGATTTACTACTGTACTATACCACTCTACTATACTAATGTACTGCTATACTACTCTATATTACTGCACTATACTACTATACTATACTGATGTACTACTGTACTACACTGCTCTACTATACTACTATCTTACTGTACTATACTACTATACTAATTTACTGCTGTACTATACTACTATACTTTATTACTGTACTATACTACTCTACTATACTAATGTACTACGGTACTATACTACTCTACTCATCTACTATATTACTGCACTATACTATACTAATGTACTACTGTGCTATACTACTATATTACTGTACTATACTACTTCACTATACTAATGAACTACTGTGCTACTATACTGTATTACTGTACTATACTACTCTACTATATTAATGTACTACTGTACTATAGTACTATACTACTCCACTATACTAATGCACTACTGTACTATATTACTGTACTATACTAATGTACTACTCTACTACTCTACTATTACTGTACTATACTAATGTACTATACTGTTCTATATTACAGTACTATGCTGCTCTACTATACTACTCTACTATGTACTACTGAACTGTACTAATGTACTACTGTACTATACTACTCTACTATATTACTGTCCTATACTACTCTACTATACTAATATACTACGGTACTATACTACTCTACTCATCTACTATATTACTGCACTATACTATATGCTATACTAATGTGCTACTGTACTATACTACTATATTACTGTACTATACTACTCCACTATACTAATGAACTACTGTGCTACTCTACTGTATTACTGTACTATACTACTCTACTCTACTAGTGTACTACTGTACTATAGTACTCTACTATACAAATGTACTACTGTACTATACTACTATACGAACGTACTACTGTGCCATATTACTCTATATTACTGTACTATACTACTATATTACGGTACTATACTCTTATACTGATTTACGACTGTACTATACCACTCTACTATACTAATGTACTACTGTGCTATACTACTATACTACACTAATGTACTACTCTACTATACTAATGTACTGCTATACTACTCTATATTACTGCACTATACTACTATACTATACTGATGTACTACTGTACTATACTACTCTACTACACTAATGTACTACTCTACTATACTAATGTACTGCTATACTACTCTATATTACTGCACTATACTACTATATTATACTGATGTACTACTGTACCACACTGCTCTACTATACTACTATATTACTGTACTATACTACTATACTAATTTGCTGCTGTACTATACTACTCTATATTACTGTACTATACTAATGTACTACTGTACTATACTACTATATTACTGTACTATACTACTCTATTATACTAATGTGCTACTGTGCTATACTACTATATTACTGTACTATACTAATGTACTACTGTGCTACTCTACTGTATTACTGTACTATACTACTCTACTATACTAATGTACTACTGTGCTATAGTACTATACTACTATACTAATGTACTACTGTGCTATAGTACTACTATACTAATGTTCTACTGTGCTATAGTACTATACTACTATACTAATGTACTACTGTGCTATAGTACTATACTACTATACTTATGTACTACTGTGTTATAGTACTATACTAATGTACTACTGTGCTACTCTACTGTATTACTGTACTATACTACTCTACTACACTAATGTAGTACTATACTACTTTTTATTACTGCACTATACTACTATACTATACTGGTGTACTACTGTACCACACTGCTCTACTATACTACTATATTACTGTGCTATACTACTCTACTATACTAATGTACTACTGTGCTATACTACTCTACTATATTACTGTACTATACTATTCCATTATACTAATGTACTACTGTGCTACTCTACTATATTACTGTACTATACTACTATACTATACTAGTGTACTACTGTGCTATACTACTATATTACTGTACTATACTACTATACTAGTGTACTACTGTGCTACTCTACTGTACTACTATACTAATGTACTACTGTACTATGCTACTGTACTATACTACTATATTACTGTACTATACTACCCTATTACTGTACTTTAATACTCTACTATACTGATGTACTACTCTACTAAACTAATGTACTACTGTACTATACTACTATATTACTCTACTATACTACTCCACTATACTAATGTACTACTGTGCTACTCTACTGTATTACTGTACTATACTACTATACTAGTGTACTACTGTACTATACTACTATACTATACTGATGTACTACTCTACTACTCTGCTATATTACTGTACTATACTACTGTATTACTGTACTATACTACTATATTACTGTACTATACTACTATACTATACTGATGTACTACTCTGCTATATTACTGTACTATACTACAATACTAATGTACTACTGTACTATACTACTATATTACTGTACTATACTACAATACTAATGTACTACTCTACTCTACTATTGTACTACTGTACTATGCGATGCTCACAGACCTACAGATACACACAACATAGATGCCCACCAAAACTACTGTTTCAATGACCTGGTAGATGTGATGTCACACAATCACCTTGTCTTCTCTTCCTCAGGTGCTGCTGGAGGCTCTGACTGGTCGTAGAGCTTTAGAAGTGGACCACAGCCAATCCAAAGCTGTCTACCTGGTGAGGGTGACGCAGTTGAGACTCTAATCTCTGTTCCTTGCGAGAGAAAATAAAAGAACCCATGAACCACTAGTCACACTGACACGACCGATCAGATGTTCTGTAACCCGTATAATGTTATAATGTCTGGCGGTTAAAAAAAAAAAAACTTAACGTCTTGTATAATTTACCTCTTCAGAAAGACCTGGTGAAGGAGGTTGAAGACGACGGAGGTCATCAGGTCAGAGGGAGGTCAAAGAGGACTTCAGAGAAAGTGACCCAGGAACTGTCTAGTATTCCTCCAGCCGCTACACATATCTGGCAGAAGCACCTGGACCCCAGACTGATGGGAGGCTCTCTTTCTAGCTCATCCAGGGTTTGTACGGCAGGTCCGAGCTCCTCTTCTCCAGCCCCACAGGGCTCCCTGGATCTGACTACTCTGGCCTGTCGCTGTCTGGAGGCCCGGGGGAAGAAACGGCCCCCCATGACAGAGGTAATACTTGTCACCATGTGAATTTAAACAAGTGACCAGGCTCAATTAAATTTAAATTACAGTCAATTCAGAAAGTAAATCCGAATTCCAATTTCCCTCGTTGAAAAGCATTGAAGAGAATTGTAATTTCAGTGTACTTCCTGAGTTGAAATGGACTTGACTCAAAACCCTAATTGTGACGTGACTCCTAGGTGTTCCAGGCGCTTCAAGACATCCATACCAGTTTGAAGGCCTCAGACGAAGCCGTATCCTCCTCTTCTTCTCCTTCTCAACAGTCCTTCCCCAAACCTCCTCAATCATCCATAGACTCATGTATAGACTGCCTAACAGACGTTCTGTCAAAAGTGGGTCCACTGGAAGACACCTACCACTGCCCTCCACACCCCTACTCGATCTCGCCTCACCCGTCCTCGGTCCTCCCTCCTTCCTCCTCCTCCTCGTCCTTCCTTGGTCCATGTGAATCAGATGAGAGCCAAGGTTATTCCCAGTACTGTCCTCCTCCCTCTCAGCTCCTCCACAGTGACACCCGATCAGACCCCCAGACCTCCATGCCGTGTGGTTGGTCTTCACCAGCCAGACAGTTACGCTCCAGGTCCCCGTGCTCAGCGTCAGGTAAGAGGATTAGTTGTCTCAGAGCCCAGGGGTAGGGTGCACAGTTCAACTCCATGAGGGCTGCAGTCATTGTGGATTTTAGTTTTACTCCGTCAGTGCCCGTTAAAACACACCTTTTGGGTCATGTTCATCAGCAGGGATGGAAAGAGTTGTCAAATAGCCTTCTTCAGTAACAGTCCTGTTATTTCAGTGATAGTTTACTCTGGTAACAGTCCTGTTATTTCAGTGATAGTTTACTCTAGTAACAGTACTGTTATTTCAGTGATAGTTTACTCTAGTAACAGTCCTGTTATTTCAGTGATAGTTTACTCTAGTAACAGTCCTGTTATTTCAGTGATAGTTTACTCTAGTAACAGTCCTGTTATTTCAGTGATAGTTTACTCTAGTAACAGTCCTGTTATTTCAGTGATAGTTTACTGTTATTTTCAGTCCTGTTATTTCAGTGAGTCAGCATACATTTTAACAACATTCATTAGTAACAGACCATAACAACATTCCATTGACCATAACAACATTTATTTCAGTGATAGTTTACTCTAGTTCAGTCCTGTTATTTCAGTGATAGTTTACTCTAGTAACAGTCCTGTTATTTCAGTGATAGTTTACTCTAGTAACAGTACTGTTATTTCAGTGAGTTTACTTCAGTCCTGTTATTTCAGTGATAGTTTACTCTAGTAACAGTCCTGTTATTTCAGTGATAGTGTTACTCTAGTAACAGTACTGTTATTTCAGTGATCAGTCCTTTATTTCTAGTAATTTCAGTGAGTTTCCTGTTATTTCAGTGATAGTTTACTCTAGTAACAGTACTGTTATTTCAGTGATCGTTTACTCTAGTAACAGTCCTGTTATTTCAGTGATAGTTTACTCTAGTAACAGTACTGTTATTTCAGTGAGTTTACTTCAGTCCTGTTATTTCAGTGATAGTTTACTCTAGTAACAGTCCTGTTATTTCAGTGATAGTTTACTCTAGTTATATTAGTAACATTTTACATCAGTAAAATAAAAATACTCAGTAACAGTAAGGACAGTGTAATTTGTAATTGGCACAAAAGGGAAGAAAGTGGAATGAAACGGGGAGAGACTACCTAGACTTGTCCATTCATATCTTTTCTTTTGCAAAACGATGTGTCCTTCTGAAGTAACACATCCCTGGTTTCCCAGGTCTAAACTAGTCACTGACTTTAAATGGGGCAGCAACTAAAAACAACACTGACTACATCTCTCGTGGCCTGGAGTTGTGGACCTCTGCCCTTACCCACCACTGTCTATCTGACCTGTTAGGAAACATGGTCTCTCTCTCTCTGCCAGGCTTGCCCTGCCATGGACTAGTTGTAAATACGTGCAAAGAGCGTTTCCTTCACAAGATGGCGCTCTATGACGAAGGCAGAATACAGACCGGCGAGCTTTTTTCCTCAGATATTTGTAAGCTGCTCTTTCTTTCCGTGATCTGACCTTTCCTTTACATTCAACTCCCTAACTGTGCTTGTCATGGTGCAAATAGCTTATTTGACTACAAGTCAAAGTATGTATTATTGTCAGTATGCTCAACAGCTGTTGTGTTTCTATCTGGTTTATGGGATGACAAAATCACTTTATAAAAAAATAAATAAAATACAAATATATATTTATATATATTGTTTTAATATAAATATAAATAAATAAAAATATTTGTATTTTTTTATAAATATATATATTGATATTTCAGATGCTGAGATGAACCCACAATGCCGAGGACCAGAAGAGAGTGATGAGCTTGATTATCTTTCCAGTGAGGCCAGTGAGAGTCAAGCCAACACGCCCAGACAGACCAACGCTCACAACTAACAACCCAGCCTACCATTCCACACTGCAGTACCTAAACAAACAAGGCCAAATGGGTGCGATCTGTGTCTCATACATTGGCCAACAGTCAATATTGGCTGTTATGCAAGTGCAGTTTGGGAAGAGCAAAGCAAATGTTGACTTGACAATAAAAAGGCAGGATTGGAGTATGTTCCATTTTTATTTCAAAAAACTGAAGCATTGCGGTTTTTGATATCTTGCAATGTAATCAAATCCAATCATTTCTTTCACACATCACTAGTTATGGTTACAATTTGTACAATGTATCTTTTAGATAATTCAGACAACTGTATGATTTGTATTTGTACAATATGAATGTCAAGGTTTTCATTAAATAAACTTGAACTGGACTGACCACCTGCTCTGATTCTTCGCACCTTAGTACACATGCACTCACCCATACACATGCACTCACCCATACACATGCGCTCACCCATACACATGCGCTCACCCATACACATGCGCTCACCCATACACATGCGCTCACCCATACACATGCGCTCACCCATACACATGCGCTCACCCATACACATGCGCTCACCCATACACATGCACTCACCCATACACATGCGCTCACCCATATACACACACCCATACACGAATGCTACGTACACATCACAACTGTTGCTACCAGACTCTTAATTCTACTCAGTTTATACACTACCCTCATCCCGACCTTCCCCAAAAACCTGTAAATATTGGACTAAATTGTGCCTTCCTGTTATACTTCTGCTCAAATGTATTTTTCTATTCTACTGACATTTCCTTTAGGTTTCTATTATTATTATTTTATGTGTTATTGTTGCATTGTCAGGAAGGAACCCGCAACTAAGCATCTCATTGGACGATATATCCCGTACATACGACTAATAACTTCAAATACGCCAGTTACAAATAAAATATATTTATATTTTACACAATTAGGCCTATCAATCATGATTTAGAAGTCTGCTGAACATGTATTGTCTACTCTCGTGAAGAAAGTAGAATTATTTGGATATTTAATGATTTTAAGTTTTGGTAGTCGTATGTATGAGAGACACATGGTACACATCATCCAATGAAAGGCTTACGTGCAGGATCCTTGACAATGCAACAACAATGTGAGTTATTTAATTATGTGAACAATATGAATTTATATAATTGTCTGGTGTGTTTAGTTTGTTATCGAGAGATGTAATTGTGACATTGTATGTTAATCCAGTGTATACAACATGTCCCACAATGCACTTGGGTCATGTCACCAATTCGGTGCCTTTTTGAAAAGTGTAACTTGGTCCAATTTTGTATTTTATTTCACCTCATTTTAACATTATGTCATAAAGAATACATGTTGAACTTCATAAAAACACGTTTTTCCCATTTCAAGAGGTTAAATAATAAAAATGACAATAGTAAAATAAGTATTAAACGAAAACACCACCCGTAAACTATATTTTGGTGTTTGTTTCATTAGTCGATTGTTGACATAGTCCCAAAATGTTTTGCTTGTTAGCACTCAAGGTTTCAAGATATGCAACTTTCAAAATACATAAATCAACCCGGTATGATGCAAAACGCATCCTATGGGATTAATCTGTGAAGAGCACACTTCACCAGTGGCCATTGAAGGTGAGCATTTACCCACTGAAGTCGGTTATGACACTGCACTGCAGTCAAGTCAAGACCCTGGTGAGGATGACGAGCACGCAGATGTGCTTCCCAGAGACTGCTTCTGACCGTTTGTACAGACCCACAGTTTCATAAGCTGTCCAGGTGGCTGGTCTCAAGACGATCCCGCAGGTGAAGAAGCTGGATGTGGAGGTCCTGGGTTTTCATGGTTACACATGGTCTGGGGTTGTGAGGCCAGTTGGGCGTACTGCCTAATTCTCTAAAATGACAGAGATGGCTAAATGAACATTAAATTATCTGGCAACAGCTCTGGTGGACATTCCTGCAGTCAGCATGTCAATTGCACACCCCCTAAAAACTTGAGACATCTGTGGCATTGTGTTGTGATGAAACTGCACATTTTAGATTGGCCTTTTATTGTTCCTAGCACAAGGTGCACCTGTGTAATGATATTGCTGTTCAATCAGCTTCTTGATATGCCACACATGTCAGGTGGATGGATTATCTTGGCAAAGGAGAAATGCTCACTAACAGGGATGTAAACACATTTGTGCACAACATTTGAGAGAATTGAGCTTTTTGTTCTTATGTACCATTTTGGGATCTTTTATTTCAGCTCATGAAACCAACAGTTTACCTTTTTGTTTTTAAAGGAATAGTTTCATCATATTAAAATTACAGTTCAGTTCACGTAACAGGATTGACCCTTAAATGAGGGACAGATGTAAAAGAATCACTAATTACATTAAATAATGATCTTCAGAAATTACTTCTGAAATCAAAGCAACAAAATAACTAGAACTTTACAATGATGGTGAAACTTGGGAGAAATGTTTGGATGCCACTGCGCTATGATAAACTGCGTTCATATAGATGATTTCGCTATAGTCTTGGACCGATATTTAGTCAACATTCATAATCTGTTTTCTACAACACTGAACAAAAATACATTTGAGTTCTATCAGTGAAGTTGTTTTTTGAACCATTTATACATGCAGCCTGGTTTAGGCCAATTGATGCCATGTAGTGTCCTGCAAACCTTTGCCCTGTTGTTGGAGTGGTGAGACAGCCTTTGCTGGTTTCAGCAAGCCACTTTGCTCGCCATCTCCACTATGGGCTTCTGGATACTGGTGTTTGTTTGCTGCAGATGAGAAAATGGCGGCTTCCTGGGCGGCATGAGAAGTAGCTCAAAGACAGTACTAGCTTCTCATTTTAACTGATATAATTATCTGGGTGCAATTTCTTAAATTGAGTCCCGCTCTCGAGACTTTTGATTAGTTACAATTAACGTGTAAGTATAATGTGGTATTGATAATTTCAACTTTTAAATTTTTTTTCTCGTTGCTTTTTGTTGTGACGGTATCTCCGCCATTTTTCTTGAGGGAAGTTGGCTAACTTGCTAGCAAGGCTAATAAGGAAAAGTAATTTATAACTGTTAATGCTTCAATGAAAGATACGTTAATAAAAGAAGTTCAACTTAAAATCCCCCCCCCCAAATTATTCTACCATGTTAGGTTTGTACTGAGGTTGCTCGTCATTCATAACTAGCTGTTCTTGGTCAAGAAGGATATTAACTTTAGCTTCTAAGCCGGAAGCTAACGAGAGAGCTAGCTAAGAAGCTAAATAGCTATATGCTAAATGCTATCTGGGTTGTTCTGTTGAAATGCTATGTTGTAATCTGTCAGTAATGTTATTTTGAATGTTGATTTGGAGTATTAGCTAGCTAGCGGACTATCAAAGACGCTTCACTAGTGTTAGCTAGCTTTTAGCTTAAACCAGCGCCTTTTTGACAGCTAACTAGCTAGCTTTTGTCAGGTACCATCACAGTACAACAAAACAACACAAATGAACATTGCCTGCCTGGAACTTGAGCAACAATTACTAGAGATGACAATTGGAGTGGTACTGTTGGAAACAGGTTACAATTAAATCAACATATCTGCATCTAGATAAAAATAAAAAAATGTCCTGAATAACATTAAATATGCATTTCTGCTCATGATAAAAGCATGAAAAAAAATAAACAGCTGGTGTGGCTACCTTCCCGGGACAATAATATCCAAATGTACATTTGAATTGTAAATTATATACGTGGAAGGAAGCTAACTCGTAAATATATATATAATTATAATTAATAAAAAATAATTAGCAAACTGGGTTCAGCGCCTAATTTGTGGCGGCCATTTTGGGTGGTTAGTTTGCGCCAAGATGGCGGCACCCATTGAATCGCACCGTTTTGCTTATGTGGAACTATCAACTGAGAAACACAACCAAACACAATGTATTGTGTGAATTTTGAAGAGATGCACAAAGTTGACTTCGAGTAACACCATTTTATTTTTACATTATTTTTTTATTATTATTATTTTTTTAATATAAATGGCTGTGCATTCATGGTGTTACGGATTTATGTTGTTTTGACCTGCCGGTTTTCTACGAATATTCTGCAAAGCGTCGAGAAAGGTAAAATGGCGGCTCCCATAGATTTTTTATTTAGCTTCTTCTTGGCTAAATAAGCTTGCTTGCTACTCTTAGCTAGTAAGATAGAATCACAGCCGCCTGGACCTATTCTCAATAGAACTATATACAATTGGACTTGAACTGGGATCAAAACAAACACATCTTGATTTTATATATATATATATTTTTTTTTTTGTGTGCAGTATTTTAGCAGGACGCGGTTATTAATCCTGTTAGCTTAGCGTTAGCCAACTAGCTGGCTATTCATGACAGGAGCTAACTAGCGAGCTAGTTCATTTAGCATTGTTATACTTTTAGCTATTTTATCTCAATTTTCAACTAATATTGAAAAGGTTTTCAATTTTGATTTTTTTTTCTCCCCCACTCAAAGAGGAACTTAATCTCCCGGCACAATGGCATCTGGCTCAGTCCTGCAGCCACGGTGGAAGCGGGTTTTGGGTTGGTCCGGTCCTGTCCCCCGGCCCCGACATGGGCACCGTGCGGTTGCAATCAAAGAATTGATGGTCGTTTTCGGGGGGGGCAATGAAGGAATTGTGGATGAGTTGCACGTTTATAACACAGGTAAGTTTAACGTCCAGTGGTTCATGCATACATTTACTACATATGGATAAATCCTTTCGTTAACATTTTTTAGCAATTGGATTCTAACTAGCGCTTCCGCTAAATTGTGCTAGTCAGTTATTATAGAAATAGAATGTATGGTTGGCTAGCGAACTACCTATACATATGATTTTAACCAAGTACTTAATCCGTTTATGCATTGTCGTTCAACATAGTGAATTAGCAATGCACCTCTGTGTTTGGTACATGGTTAAAATGTGACTTCTGTATTGCTCATCATTTTGCAAGGTAAGCAAGCGCCAGTGTTGACGTGCCGTGAAATGTAATGGGATCAGTAGTTTAAGTTATGTGGGTAATGGTTCGCCTTGGGTGCTGATTGGAGAGAAAATCCAGAGAGAAATGGCGGGTTAATAGAAAACAGCAACGTCATAATATCAACAAAGATCAATCATTATTAAACACTAATCCACGATGCATTCTATGTTGTGCTATTTTTTTAAGCGTACCTGAGCACTGTCAAAATGGCATGTCAAATAGTTGGCTGCTAAACAAAAATGCAACAAAAAAAAGGCTAAAAAAAACTGCGATGATAAACACAACACATACCATTTACATGCAATAGCGCAGTATTTCTATGGTCTGTCAGATGTGCAGCATCAGTAATGACTTTCCATATTGGCATATTTGTTAGACTATATTATTCATTGAAATCACTGGAATCCTCAGACTGTGGCTTTTGACATTTTGTAGTTAAGCAGGTAACATTTGTCTGTTTAACTACAGTAACATTTGTTAAATAGCAGGGGTTGTCATTAATCTAAGAGTTAATTGTGTTTCAGCGACCAACCAGTGGTTCATTCCTGCTGTCCGTGGTGATATCCCTCCTGGTTGTGCTGCGTATGGTTTTGTGTGCGACGGCACCAGGCTGCTGGTGTTCGGAGGGATGGTGGAGTACGGCAAATACAGCAACGATCTGTATGAACTGCAGGTACACGCTCAGCCCACAGAATACACTGATTAGTTATTTCGTGAGACATTGGAGCGTAAAACACTATAAACAGTCTGCACAAACAAAATCTGTATTTTGTATTCTGTCAATTTAAACCAATTTCTCTGTTTTGCATCAGATGTCAGCCTAGGCTAGTTGGAGATCGTAGGGCCACACCCAAGCTTGTTAGTGAGTTATCATCTGCATGGTGGTGTTTTCTCCGGCGGTCCACAGGCTAGCCGCTGGGAGTGGAAGCGTCTGAAGGCCAAGTCTCCTAAGAACGGCCCTCCTCCCTGTCCCCGTCTGGGCCACAGCTTCTCCCTGGTAGGGAACAAATGCTACCTTTTCGGAGGACTGGCTAACGACAGCGAGGACCCCAAGAACAACATCCCCAGGTACACTACATCAATATATACTGAGCAAAATAAAATGAATTACAGTTCATATCAGGAAATCAGTCAATTGAAATGTTCATTAGGCACTAGTCTATGGATTTCACATGACTGGGAGTACAGATATGCATCTGTTGGTCACAGATACCTTAAAAAAAACAGGATTCTGGATCACAAAACCAGTCAGTATCTGTTGTAACCACCATTTGGCCTCATGTAGTGCGACACATCTCCTTCGCATAGACTTGATCAGGCTGTTGATTGTGACCTGTGGAATGTTGTCCCACTCCACTTCAATGGCTCTGCGATGTTGCTGTATATTGGTGGGAACTGGAACACGCTGTCGATCCAGAGCATCCCAAACATGAACCCCAAACATGAACAATGAGTGACATGTCTGGTGAGTATGCATATCATGTTGATACATGAGGCGATGGCGGTGGATGAATGGAACGACAAAGGGCCTTGGGACTGTCTGCCACAACTGTCCCTGGTACAGTTGAAACCGGATGAACCCGTGAAGAGCAGACTTCTCCAGCGCGCCAGTGGCCGTCGAAGGTGAGCATGTTGCCCACTGAAGTTGGTGACGATGCCGAACTGCAGTCATGTCAAGACCCTGGTGAGGACGACGAGCGCGCAGATGAGCTTCCCTGACACCGTTTCTGACAGTTTGTGCCTAAAGTCTACTGTGGTGCAAACCCAGTTTCATCGGCTGTCTGTGTGTCTGGTCTCAGACCATCCCGCATTTGAAGAAGCCGGATGTGGAGGTCCTGGGCTGGCGTGGTTGCTCGTGGTCTGCGGTTGTGAGGCCGGTTGGACGAGTTGCCAAATTCTTTAAAACCATATTTGTAACTGTTTGGCAACACAAATTGGGGGTGGGGGGAGCATGTTCCCAGTGATGTACTGGGTTGTCTTCACCACCCACTGTGGGGGGGGCATGTTCCCAGTGACGTACTGGGTTGTCTTCACCACCCACTGTGGGGGAGGGGGGAGCATGTTCCCAGTGATGTACTGGGTTGTCTTCACCACCCACTGTGGGGGAGTGGGGGGCGGAGCATGTTCCCAGTGATGTACTGGGTTGTCTTCACCACCCACTGGGGGGCCTTGTGATTCTTCATGCAATTCTGGGAAAACTATTGAAAGCAGTTTGGGCCTTTTGTTAAAAAAATAAAAATAAGAGGAATCCCAGTTTTCTATCGCTACCACATTTACTTCTCTACTCTTTCAATTGTGCGAGTGGCATTGTTTTACACGTGTATCGAGCGTGTTCGGCGCAGCAATAGAACTCTTAAAGGGCCAATGGCGTCTTCAAATGTTCATGACATAGGTCTATTTTGTAATAGAAACCAACAAAATATTTTGAGTGAATAATTATTTTATATACAGTTGCATTTGGAAAGTATTCAGACCCCTTGACTTTCTACACATTTTGTTATGTTACAGCCTTATTCTAAAAATGTATTTAATAGATTTATTTCCTCATCAACCTACACACAACACCCCATAATGACATCACAACACCCCATAATGACATCACAACACCCCATCATGACATCACAACACCCCATCATGACATCACAACGCCCCATCATGACATCACAACGCCCCATCATGACATCACAACGCCCCATCATGACATCACAACGCCCCATCATGACATCACAACGCCCCATCATGACATCACAACACCCCATCATGACATCACAACGCCCCATCATGAAAGTGACAACAGGATTTTATTTACATAAGTATTCACACCCATTGCCTTGAGCTCAGGTGCATCCTGTTTCCATTTAAATTCAACTGATTGGACATGATTTGAAAAGGCACACACCCTGTCTATATAAAGGTCCCACAGTTGACTGTGCATGTCAGAGCAAAAACCAAGACATGAGGTCGAAAGATTTGTCCGTAGAGCTCTGAGACAGGATTAGTATGGGATTTCTTACGTCGTGTCGTAGCACGGGGGATTTCTTAAGTAGCACAGGGGGGGATTTCTTAAGTATCACAGGGGGATTTCTTAAGTAGCACAGGGGGATTTCTTAAGTAGCACAGGGGGATTTCTTAAGTAGCACAGGGGGGGATTTCTTTAGTCGTGTCGTAGCACAGGGGGATTTCTTTAGTCGTGTAGCACAGGGGGATTTCTTAAGTAGCACAGGGGGATTTCTTAAGTCGTGTAGCACAGGAGGGGTTTCTTAAGTCGTGTCGTAGCACAGGGGGATTTCTGAAGTAGCACAGGGGGATTTCTGAAGTAGCACAGGGGGATTTCTTAAGTAGCACAGGGGGATTTCTAAGTAGCACGGGGGATTTCTGAAGTAGCACGGGGGATTTCTGAAGTAGCACAGGGGGATTTCTGAAGTAGCACGGGGGGGATTTCTGAAGTAGCACGGGGGGGATTTCTGAAGTAGCACAGGGGGGGATTTCTGAAGTAGCACGGGGGGATTTCTGAAGTAGCACAGGGGGATTTCTGAATTAGCACGGGGGGGATTTCTGAATTAGCACGGGGGGATTTCTGAAGTAGCACGGGGGATTTCTGAAGTAGCACGGGGGGATTTCTTTAGTTGTGTCGTAGCACAGGGGGATTTCTGAAGTAGCACGGGGGATTCTTAAGTCGTGTCGTAGCACAGGGGGATTTCTTAAGTAGCACAGGGGAGGATTTCTTAAGTAGCACGGGGGGGATTTCTTAAGTAGCACAGGGGGATTTCTTAAGTAGCACAGGGGAGGATTTCTTAAGTAGCACGGGAGGATTTCTTAAGTAGCACGGGGGGATTTCTGAAGTAGCACGGGGGGATTTCTGAAGTAGCACGGGGGGATTTCTTAAGTAGCACGGGGGATTTCTAAGTAGCACGGGGGGATTTCTTTAGTCGTGTCGTAGCACAGGGGGATTTCTTTAAGTAGCACAGGGGGATTTCTTAAGTAGCACAGGGGGGGATTTCTTAAGTCGTAGCACAGGAGGGGTTTCTTAAGTCGTGTCGTAGCACAGGGGGATTTCTTTAGCGCGGGGGGGATTTCTGAAGTAGCGCGGGGGGGATTTCTGAAGTAGCGCGGGGGGGGATTTCTTACGTCAACTTTCTTCTTTTGTTTTCTAATGCTCCTCTGTTCCTCAAGAAGGTGGGAGGCCGTTGACATCACGACTTCCCATCAAACCAACTCCTTGAATGCCCTTCTTGAAGTTTGCAGTTGTGTCTATTAAAAAAACAACACTGTTTTGGCTCAAAACATATTTCTGTACCCTTTTAGTGTGTTTTATACGTTTCAACAGGAAGCAGTTAAACTCACGGGAGAACGTTGTCCACGTTCCAGATAGTGGATTGGTTGATATTTTAACCCCTGTCCAATAGATTATTGACTCACAGTACACAGTGATCCCTGTTGGGGTTGAACCCGTAACCTTGCCAAACACTATAGATGTAACCAGATGAAGGGAGGCTGTCATCATGAGACAGAGGAACATCGGGGCCCGCAGCTAACTCTAGGGGGGGGGTCTACCATCCAATGTGGTGTTTGGATGGTGTTAATGTTGGCCTTGTCAAAATATAGCAACATTTAACACAATCTAGTCTTTTTCTTACAGCGTAATGTAATGATGGAACAGAATCAAATGTAACTGTGTTTCCTTTCCTCCACCCCAGATACCTGAACGATCTGTATACGTTGGAGCTGCGTGCCGGCTCCAGTGTGGTTGGCTGGGACATCCCCATCACCTACGGGGTGTTGCCCCCGCCCAGAGAGAGCCACACCGCCGTCGTCTACACAGAGAAGTCCCGTCTGGTCATCTATGGAGGCATGAGTGGTTGTCGTCTGGGGGATCTGTGGATCTTAGACATAGGTGAGTGACGCCTCGTTTCCTGCCCGACGAGGAAATTTAAATCAAGTTCATCCGTCTAGACAGGATACACATGGTATTCACAGTACAGTGACACGCTGACTGGCTGGCTGCGTGCTACGTTATCGACTGCGCAGTTGGGCATCACGTCGTTATATCGTGTTATGTGCTTGGCTGATATGTGAAACACCTACACGGGCTGTGTTTACACAGGTTATCCAATTATGGTCAAAAGATCTGATTGGTCAGAAGACCAAATAGTGTAAAAAATAATCCAAATAGAGCTGTGAGTGTAAACGTAGCCTAATGCACGATCTAGGTTTATTATTAGTATTGTAATTAGTAGTATTATTATAATTGTTGGTATAATTATTCGTATTATTATCATTATTGGTATTATTATTCGTATTATTATAATTATTGGTATTATTATTCGTATTATTATAATTATTGGTATTATTATTCGTATTATTATAATTATTGGTATTATTATTCGTGTTATTATAATTATTGGTATTATTATTCGTATTATTATAATTATTGGTATTATTATTCGTATTATTATAATTATTGGTATTATTATTCGTATTATTATAATTATTGGTATTATTATTCGTGTTATTATAATTATTGGTATTGTTATTCGTATTATTATAATTATTGGTATTGTTATTCGTATTATTATAATTATTGGTATTGTTATTCGTATTATTATAATTATTGGTATTATTATTCGTATTATTATAATTATTGGTATTATTATTCGTATTATTATAATTATTGGTATTATTATCCGTATTATTATAATTATTGGTATTATTATTTTTATTATAATTAGTATTATTATAATTGTTGGTATTATTATTCGTATTATTATAATAATAATAATAATATAATTACGCTTTTATGACTTACAGTCATGTGCATACATTCTACGTATGGGTGGTCCCGGGATCGAACCCACTATAATGCTTACTGAGCTACAGAAGGACCATTAGTATTATTAGTATTATTATAATTGTTGGTATTATTATTCGTATTATTATAATTGTTGGTATTATTATTCGTATTATTATAATTGTTGGTATTATTATTCGTATTATTATAATTATTGGTATTATTATTCGTATTATTATAATTGTTGGTATTATTATTCGTATTATTATTTTTATTATTATTTTTATTATAATTAGTATTATTATAATTGTTGGTATTATTATAATTAGTGTGTGTAAACAGCCTATTGCACCATCTATGTTTATTATTATTATAATTATTGGTATTATTATTCATATTATTTTTTATAATTATTATTAGTAGTGTCATTAGTATTATTATAATTATTGGTGTTATTATAATTAGTATTGTTATAATTGTTGGTATTATTACAAATAGTGTTATTATAATTAGTATTATTATTAGTATTGTAATTAGTATTGATATTATAATTAGTATTATAATGCTTTTTAAGACACCCAAAGTCACTTTACACAGCAGGATCAAAATCACTAAAATCCCATGTTAAAACTAGTATGGTTACGCTGAACCACAGGACAGGAGAAAAGCCACGACCGCAGACAATCCGAGATAATACACTATGAAGTGGTATAGTGGATCTTTCTAGAAGGTTTTCTGGGCCCAGATTCAGCCTACTGCCTGGGCTGAAATGATTTAAAATGGAGACATTTGTTTGTTTTTTTAAGTACAGTGACTGGATGAGTTAATTGCTTTTTTCTCTGCAGACACCCTCACATGGAATAAGCCCTCGATCAACGGAACAGCTCCTCTCCCTCGCAGTCTCCACTCTGCCACAACTATCACCAACAAGTGAGTTCAATGTCATGTTTTCAA
Organism: Oncorhynchus gorbuscha; assembly: GCF_021184085.1. Classification (NCBI taxonomy): domain Eukaryota; kingdom Metazoa; phylum Chordata; class Actinopteri; order Salmoniformes; family Salmonidae; genus Oncorhynchus; species Oncorhynchus gorbuscha. The sequence continues at coordinate 3,486,516 of NC_060182.1, read as the reverse complement.
ATGTGCGTAGGTGGGAATTGAACCCACCGAGTTGGCATTGTTGGCTCCTACCAACTGAGTCACAGGATCATACTGATGGCCATCTTTATTCCTCACAAACTCACCTGTCTCTCTCTGTCTTCTGTCTCTGTCTTCTCTCTCTCTGTCTGTCTCTCTCTCTCTCTCTGTCTCTGTCTCTCTCTGTCTCTCTCTGTCTCTGTCTGTCTCTCTCTGTCTCTCTCTCTGTCTCTCTCTCTGTCTCTCTCTCTGTCTCTCTCTCTGTCTCTCTCTCTGTCTCTCTCTCTGTCTCTCTCTCTGTCTCTCTCTCTGTCTCTCTCTCTGTCTCTCTCTCTGTCTCTCTCTCTGTCTCTCTCTCTGTCTCTCTCTCTGTCTCTCTCTTTCTCTCTCTCTTTCTCTCTGTCTCTCTTTCTCTCTCTCTCTCTTTCTCTCTTTCTGTCTGGCTCGCTCTCTGTCTCTCTGTCTGGCTCGCTCTCTGTCTCTCTGGCTCTCTCTCTGGCTCTCTCTCTGTCTCTCTCTCTGGCTCTCTCTCTGGCTCTCTCTCTGGCTCTCTCTCTGGCTCTCTCTCTGGCTCTCTCTCTGTTCTGTCTCTGGCTCTCTCTCTGGCTCTCTCTCTGGCTCTCTCTCTGTTCTGTCTCTGTCCTCTCTCTGTTCTGTCTCTGTCCTCTCTCTGTTCTGTCTCTGTCCTCTCTCTGTTCTGTCTCTGTCCTCTCTCTGTTCTGTCTCTGTCCTCTCTCTGTTCTGTCTCTGTCCTCTCTCTGTCTCTGTCCTCTCTCTGTCTCTGTCCTCTCTCTGTCTCTGTCCTCTCTCCCTCCTCACCTGTCTGTTCTGTAACAGGATGTACGTGTTCGGAGGCTGGGTTCCCCTGGTGATGGATGACGTCAAAGTAGCGACACACGAGAAGGAGTGGAAATGCACCAACACACTGGCCTGTCTCAACCTAGGTATGTCAGACTGCACCAACACACTGGCCTGTCTCAACCTAGGTATGTCAGACTGACCAACACACTGGCCTGTCTCAACCTAGGTATGTCAGGCTGACCTGTCTCAACCACATGTCAGGCTGCCTGTCTCAACCTAGGTATGTCAGACTGACCAACACACTGGCCTGTTTCAACCTAGGTATGTCAGACTGACCAACACACTGGCCTGTCTCAACCTAGGTATGTCAGACTGACCTGTCTCAACCTAGGTATGTCAGACTGCACCAACACACTGGCCTGTCTCAACCTAGGTATGTCAGGCTGACCCAACACACTGGCCTGTCTCAACCTAGGTATGTCAGACTGACCAACACACTGGCCTGTCTCAACCTAGGTATGTCAGACTGACCAACACACTGGCCTGTCTCAACCTAGGTATGTCAGACTGACCAACACACTGGCCTGTCTCAACCTAGGTATGTCAGACTGACCAACACACTGGCCTGTCTCAACCTAGGTATGGCAGCCTGTCCAACACACTGGCCTGTCTCAACCTAGGTATGTCAGGCTGGCCTGTCTCAACCTAGGTATGTCAGACTGTCTCAACACACTGGCCTGTCTCAACCTAGGTATGTCAGGCTGGCCTGTCTCAACCTAGGTATGTCAGACTGCCTGTCCAACACACTGGCCTGTCTCAACCTAGGTATGTCAGGCTGGCCTGACCAATGTCACACTGGCCTGTCTCAACCTAGGTATGTCAGACTGGCCTGTCTCAACCTAGGTATGTCAGGCTGGCCTGACCTAATGTCAGGCTGGCCTGTCTCAACCTAGGTATGTCAGACTGACCAACACACTGGCCTGTCTCAACCTAGGTATGTCAGGCTGGCCTGTCTCAACCTAGGTATGTCAGGCCTGTCTCAACTAGGTATGTCAGGCTGGCCTGTCTCAACCTAGGTATGTCAGGCTGGCCTGTCTCAACCTAGGTATGTCAGACTGACCAACACACTGGCCTGTCTCAACCTAGGTATGTCAGGCTGACCAATGTCAGGCTGGCCTGTCTCAACCTAGGTATGTCAGGCTGGCCTGTCTCAACCTAGGTATGTCAGGCTGGCTGTCCCAACACACTGGCCTGTCTCAACCTAGGTATGTCAGACTGACCAACACACTGGCCTGTCTCAACCTAGGTATGTCAGACTGACCAACACACTGGCCTGTCTCAACCTAGGTATGTCAGACTGACCAACACACTGGCCTGTCTCAACCTAGGTATGTCAGACTGACCTGTCTCAACCTAGGTATGTCAGGCTGACCAACACACTGGCCTGTCTCAACCTAGGTATGTCAGACTGGCCTGTCTCAACCTAGGTATGTCAGACTGGCCTGTCTCAACCTAGGTATGTCAGACTGACCAACACACTGGCCTGTCTCAACCTAGGTATGTCAGACTGACCAACACACTGGCCTGTCTCAACCTAGGTATGTCAGAGCTGACCAACACACTGGCCTGTCTCAACCTAGGTATGTCAGACTGACCAACACACTGGCCTGTCTCAACCTAGGTATGTCAGGCTGACCAACACACTGGCCTGTCTCAACCTAGGTATGTCAGGCTGACCAACACACTGGCCTGTCTCAACCTAGGTATGTCAGACTGGCCTGTCTCAACCTAGGTATGTCAGGCTGACCAACACACTGGCCTGTCTCAACCTAGGTATGTCAGGCTGACCAACACACTGGCCTGTCTCAACCTAGGTATGTCAGACTGACCAACACACTGGCCTGTCTCAACCTAGGTATGTCAGGCTGACCAACACACTGGCCTGTCTCAACCTAGGTATGTCAGACTGGCCTGTCTCAACCTAGGTATGTCAGACTGGCCTGTCTCAACCTAGGTATGTCAGACTGGCCTGTCTCAACCTAGGTATGTCAGACTGGCCTGTCTCAACCTAGGTATGTCAGACTGGCCTGTCTCAACCTAGGTATGTCAGACTGGCCTGTCTCAACCTAGGTATGTCAGACTGGCCTGTCTCAACCTAGGTATGTCAGGCTGGCCTGTCTCAACCTAGGTATGTCAGGCTGGACCAACACACTGGCCTGTCTCAACCTAGGTATGTCAGACTGGCCTGTCTCAACCTAGGTATGTCAGACTGGCCTGTCTCAACCTAGGTATGTCAGGCTGACCCAACACACCACTCTCTTAGATAAAATGGCCTAAAAATTACCACATTTGATGCCCAGTTTTTATCAAACTGGCCTGTCAAACACAGGTCATGTCAGCTGGCCTGTCTCAAAAATGCAATGTCAAAAGAAATGGCCTGTCTCAAAAAATATTTAAAAAGGCTGGCCTGACAAACATACCTCGGTAACAATGTACCTCTCAACTGTTCCATGTAAAATGCTGCTCTCTTAGATAAAATGGCCATTGACGATAACATCATATTTTACCAGACTCGATGGTGTGGGAGTCAGTTCTACTGGACTCTCTAGAGGATAATATCCCCAGGGCCCGAGCTGGACACTGCTCCGTGGCCATCAACTCACGTCTGTACGTCTGGAGCGGACGGGACGGCTACCGCAAGGCCTGGAACAACCAGGTGTGCTGTAAGGACCTCTGGTACCTGGAGACAGGTGAGTGTGCTTCTGTCACTTCTTCAGGCAGTATGATGCTGGTTATTCATCAGTCAGAATGATGCTGGTTATTCATTCATCAGGCAGTATGATGCTGGTTATTCATCAGGCAGTATGATGCTGGTTATTCATCAGGCAGTATGATGCTGGTTATTCATCAGGCAGTATGATGCTGGTTATTCATCAGGCAGTATGATGCTGGTTATTCATCAGGCAGTATGATGCTGGTTATTCATCAGGCAGAATGATGCTGGTTATTCATCAGGCAGTATGATGCTGGTTATTCACTTCATCAGGCAGTATGATGCTGGTTATTCACTTCATCAGGCAGTATGATGCTGGTTATTCACTTCATCAGGCAGTATGATGCTGGTTATTCACTTCATCAGGCAGAATGATGCTGGTTTTCACTTCATCAGTCGTATGATGCTGGTTATTCACCTGTCATTATGATGCTGGTTATTCACTTCATCAGTCAGTATGATGCTGGTTATTCATCAGTCAGTATGATGCTGGTTATTCATCAGGCAGTATGATGCTGGTTATTCATCAGGCAGTATGATGCTGGTTATTCATCAGGCAGTATGATGCTGGTTATTCATCAGGCAGTATGATGCTGGTTATTCACTTCATCAGTCAGAATGATGCTGGTTATTCACTTCATCAGTCAGTATGATGCTGGTTATTCACTTCATCAGTCAGTATGATGCTGGTTATTCACTTCATCAGTCAGTATGATGCTGGTTATTCACTTCATCAGTCAGTATGATGCTGGTTATTCACTTCATCAGTCAGTATGATGCTGGTTATTCATCTTCATCAGATGCAGTATGATGCTGGTTATTCACAGGCAGCATGATCTGGTTATTCAGTCAGAGCATGATGCTGGTTATTTCAGGCAGCATGATGCTTCATCAGGCAGCATGATGCTGGTTATTCATCAGGCATTATGATGCTGGTTATTCACTTCATCAGGCAGCATGATGCTGGTTATTTCAGGCAGCATTGCTGGTTATCATCAGAGCATGATGCTGGTTATTCGTCAGTCAGCATGGTGCTGGTTATTTGTCAGTCAGCATGGTGCTGGTTATTCATCAGTCAGCATGGTGCTGGTTATTCATCAGGCCTGATGCTGGTTATTCATCAGGCAGCATGATGCTGGTTATTCATCAGGCAGCATGATGCTGGTTATTCATCAGGCAGCATGATGCTGGTTATTCATCAGGCAGCATGATGCTGGTCATGATGCTGGTTATTCATCAGGCAGCATGATGCTGGTTATTCACTTCATCAGGCAGCATGATGCTGGTTATTCACTTCAGTCAGCAGCATGATGCTGGTTATTCGTCAGTCAGTCTGATGCTGGTTATTCGTCAGTCAGCATGATGCTGGTTATTCACTTCATCAGTAGTATGATGCTGGTTATTCACTTCATCAGTCTGGTGCTGGTTATTCATCAGGCAGCATGATGCTGGTTATTCACTTCATCAGGTCAGTATGATGCTGGTTATTCACTTCATCAGTCTGGTGCTGGTTATTCGTCAGTCAGCATGGTGCTGGTTATTTGTCAGTCAGCATGGTGCTGGTTATTCATCAGGCAGCATGATGCTGGTTATTCACAAAAATGCTTGTGTGTTAATTGAAAATGTATTTTTTAAATTACAAAATGTAAATGATTTATTCAGGTTGTTATTTAAATCTTAACCACTGCTCTGTTTTTATTCGTCTCCCCTCAGAGAAGCCCCGCCCCCCGTCGAGGGTGCAGCTGGTGAGAGCTAACACCAGTAGCCTGGAGGTGAGCTGGGGGGCGGTACCTACTGCAGACACCTACCTGTTACAGCTGCAGAAGTACGATATCCCCCCCGCCCCGGCCGCCACCACGACCGGCGTCAGCCCCGCAACGCCACTGCCAGTCAATTCCTCCCCCAAAAGCCCCGTCTCGGCCTCGGCAGTGTCCGCCCAGGGCCACCCTCTCCAGGGCATCACCCTAGTTCCCTCCATGCCTGGGAGTCCAGTTCCTGCTCGCGGACCAGGTAACCGCTACTTACAGTTTTTAGGCTGTTACTGTAATATTTTAAATGCTGTAGTTTCATTTCTCTGTAACTTTTCAAAAATAAGTAGCTGGTGAAGGAAAAGACATGCTGTCTAAACGATCTGTTTTTTAAATTATTATTATTATTATTTTTTACATCAAAATCAAATGGTTTCTTTCCAGATCAGCAACCTTCTAAACAGGGTTTTTATTGTTTCTCTTCTTCAGCTATTCTTAAGGTGTCTGCTCCCCAATCCACCACAGGCGCCTCCATCGTCACGGTGAGACAGGCCAACCAGGGCGGGAAATCCCCTGTCATGGTTACATCACTTCCTGCTGGGGTCCGAATGGTGGTGCCGGCCCAGGTCGCACAGGGAACCGTATGAATAAATAAATACATTTATGGTCTGAGTTCTGGTCAAATGTAGTGCACTGTGTAGGGTTCCTTCTGGTTCCATCTGACAGGGTTCCATCTGACAGGGTTCCATCTGACAGGGTTCCATCTGACAGGGTTCCTTCTGGTTCCATCTGACAGGGTTCCATCTGGTTCCATCTGACAGGGTTCCTTCTGGTTCCATCTGACAGGGTTCCTTCTGGTTCCATCTGACAGGGTTCCATCTGGTTCCATCTGACAGGGTTCCTTCTGGTTCCATCTGACAGGGTTCCTTCTGGTTCCATCTGACAGGGTTCCATCTGACAGGGTTCCTTCTGGTTCCATCTGACAGGGTTCCTTCTGGTTCCATCTGACATGGTTCCTTCTGGTTCCATCTGACAGGTTTCCATCTGGTTCCATCTGACAGGGTCCCTTCTGGTTCCATCTGACAGGGTCCCTTCTGGTTCCATCTGACAGGGTCCCTTCTGGTTCCATCTGACAGGGTCCCTTCTGGTTCCGTCTGACAGGGTCCCTTCTGGTTCCATCTGACAGGGTTCCATCTGGTTCCATCTGACAGGGTCCCATCTGGTTCCATCTGACAGGGTTCCATCTGACAGGGTTCCTTCTGGTTCCATCTGACAGGGTTCCATCTGACAGGGTTCCTTCTGGTTCCATCTGACAGGGTTCCTTCTGGTTCCATCTGACAGGGTTCCTTCTGGTTCCATCTGACAGGGTTCCTTCTGGTTCCATCTGACAGGGTTCCATCTGGTTCCATCTGACAGGGTCCCATCTGGTTCCATCTGACAGGGGCCCATCTGGTTCCATCTGACAGGGTTCCATCTGGTTCCATCTGACAGGGTTCCTTCTGGTTCCATCTGACAGGGTTCCTTCTGGTTCCATCTGACAGGGTTCCTTCTGGTTCCATCTGACAGGGTTCCTTCTGGTTCCATCTGGTTCCATCTGACAGGGTTCCATCTGGTTCCATCTGACAGGGTTCCATCTGGTTCCATCTGACAGGGTTCCATCTGGTTCCATCTGACAGGGTTCCATCTGATCTGGTTCCATCTGACAGGGTTCCATCTGGTTCCATCTGACAGGGTTCCTTCTGGTTCCATCTGACAGGGTTCCTTCTGGTTCCATCTGACAGGGTTCCTTCTGGTTCCATCTGACAGGGTTCCTTCTGGTTCCATCTGACAGGGTTCCTTCTGGTTCCATCTGACAGGGTTCCTTCTGGTTCCATCTGACATGGTTCCTTCTGGTTCCATCTGACAGGTTTCCATCTGGTTCCATCTGACAGGGTCCCTTCTGGTTCCATCTGACAGGGTCCCTTCTGGTTCCATCTGACAGGGTCCCTTCTAGTTCCATCTGACAGGGTTCCCTCTGGTTCCATCTGACAGGGTTCCTTCTGGTTCCATCTGACAGGGTTCCTTTGGTTCCATCTGACAGGGTTCCATCTGACAGGGTTCCCTCTGGTTCCATCTGGTTCCATCTGACAGGGTTCCATCTGGTTCCATCTGACAGGGTTCCATCTGACAGGGTTCCATCTGGTTCCATCTGACAGGGTTCCATTTGGTTCCATCTGACATTAAACCGTCAAATAATGGACTAAGACTGAAGAATTGGCTCATTTTTTGTATACATTTTTTACAAATAAAAGGTTATTTGGGTGTCGTCACTGTATGTCGTCTCTGTGGGCCTATTCCTATCTGCTTCCTCCTTCTCAGCCAATGGGCAGCAGCCCTCAGATGAGTGGCATGGCTGCGTTGGCTGCAGCAGCTGCGGCCACCCAGAAGATCCCGCCCTCCACGGCCACCATGCAGCTGCCAGCCGGTGCCACCATAGTCAAGACAGTAGCCATGAGCCCTGGCGCACAGACTGTCAAAGTAGCTTCGCCTGTTATGGTAAGAGATCCTGCTTGGAATAATAGTAACAGAGTCTCCATGTAAACCTCAGCTGTCAGTTATAAAGTCATCTGGCTGGCTTACTAGAGCGATTTTTGTAGTAGGGATGTGGATATTTGATCAATATCCACATTACTTACCGTACCACTTGGAATGAAGCAACCCTTTTATTCTAAGTGCTATAGGAATGTATTTTAAAGGAAATTATTAACACAACATGTAAAGTGTTGGTCACATGTTTCATGAGCTGAAAGAAAAGATCCCAGGAATGTTCCATTATGAACAAAAAAAGCTTATTTCTCTCAAATTTTGTGCACAAATTTGTTTTATATCCCTGTCGGTGAGTGTTTCTCCTTTGCTAAAATAATCCATCCACCTGAGAGGTGTGGCATATCAAGAATCTGATTAAACAGCATGATCATTACACAGGTGCACCTTGTGCTGGGGACAATAAAAGGCCACTCTAAAATTATTGTGATGACATTATGGGTTATTGTGATGTCATTATGGGTTAGTGTGATGTCATTATGGGTTAGTGTGATGTCATTATGGGTTAGTGTGATGTCATTATGGGTTAGTGTGTTGTCATTATGGGTTAGTGTGATGTCATTATGGGTTAGTGTGATGTCATTGTCGGTGGGGTATTATGTGTAGATTGATGAGGAGAAAAAATATATATTTTATCCATTTTAGAATATAAGGTTGTAACGTGATAAAGTTTAGGGGTCTGAATACTTTCAGAACACACTGCATATATGAACATAATATTAGAGTACTTTGGGGAAAAAATATATATTCAGTATTTGAAACAGGTGTCAAGCCCATATGGGCTTTAAAGGCACTACTTACATGAAAAAAAAAAAAAAGAACAGTAGATATTTGAAACCTGACTCTCACCCCCTCCATGTCTCGTTCATCCTCTCAGATTAGTAACCCAGCTACTCGCATGCTGAAGACTGCTGCGGCTCAGGTGGGCACGTCAGGTGTCGCCACACCCGGAACGCCCAATCGGCCAATCATCACCGTGCACAAGTCCGGCACGGTGACAGTTGCCCAGCAACACCAGGTGGTTACCACGGTAGTGGGAGGAGTCACCAAGACCATCACTCTGGTTAAGAGTCCCCTCACTCTGGGGGGAGGTGGCACGCTGGTAAGATCACACCTGACAGAGGCTGTTTACTGGCCTTAGTAGGATCGCTAAGTTAGCCAGTGAACTGATCCATATGAATAACCATAATCATTTTTTATAATTCAGTAGACACTTAAGATTTTCTGGTTCGGTTTCTGTAATTGTTCGTTTCGACTCTTATTGAAATAATCCATGCCAATTTTTCAAGCATCATCATAAAAATGTATTTAAAACAAAACAACGTTTTAAGCCAGTCAGCTTATTGACCCCTGGGTTTAGCAGGGACTCACTGCGTCTGTTTTGTGCCCCCGTTCTAAGCTGACCGCGGCCAACCAGGGTCAAAACAAAGTGATGTCTGGGAAGGACGTGCAGCATTGGGTTAGTTAGGATGTCTTCTGTTGTCTTTTACATGAACAGTCCATTATCCCCATGGGGGGGGGGTCACATATTAAACATGTACAGTGGAACAGTCCATTATCCCCTCACATATTAAACATGTACAGTGGAGCAGTCCATTATCCCCATGGGGGGGTCACATATTAAACATGTATAGTAGAACAGTCCATTCCCTCTATGGGGGGGTTAAATATTAAACATGTACAGTAGAACAGTCCATTCCCTCCACGGGGGGGTCACATATTAAACATGTACAGTGGAACAGTCCATTATCCCCATGGGGGGGGGTCACATATTAAACATGTACAGTGGAACAGTCCATTCCCTCCACGGGGGGGTCACATATTAAACACGTACAGTAGAACAGTCCGGACCAGTCTTTCCTCTGTGATCTGACGGTCTCTCCTACTTCCTGTCGGTCTCCTACTTCCTGTCCTCTAGCTGTCTAACCTGTCCAACCTGGGGAAGGTGATGTCCGTGGTCCAGACCAAGCCTGGTCAGACAGGAGCGGTGACGGGACAGGCTGGCTCCAGCCTCCAGCACATCCTACAGGTCAGTAGTACATTTAGTTGGTACAGGACAGTGGTGCCTGTAGTTGTGTAAAACAGGACAGTGGTGCCTGTAGTTGTGTAAAACAGGACAGTGGTGCCTGTAGTTGTGTAATGTGGGACAGTGGTGCCTGTAGTTGTGTAATACAGGACAGTGGTGCCTGTAGTTGTGTAATGTGGGACAGTGGTGCCTGTAGTTGTGTAATACAGGACAGTGGTGCCTGTAGTTGTGGGACAGTGGTGCCTGTAGTTGTGTAATGTGGGACAGTGGTGCCTGTAGTTGTGTAATACAGGACAGTGGTGCCTGTAGTTGTGTGATACAGGACAGTGGTGCCTGTAGTTGTGTAATGCAGGGCAGTGGTGCCTGTAGTTGTGTAATGCAGGACAGTGGTGCCTGTAGTTGTGGGACAGTGGTGCCTGTAGTTGTGTAATACAGGACAGTGGTGCCTGTAGTTGTGTGATACAGGACAGTGGTGCCAGGACAGTGGTGCCTGTAGTTGTGTGATACAGGACAGTGGTGCCTGTAGTTGTGTAATGCAGGACAGTCGTGCCTGTAGTTGTGTAATGCAGGACAGTGGTGCCTGTAGTTGTGTAATACAGGACAGTGGTGCCTGTAGTTGTGTAATGCAGGACAGTGGTGCCTGTAGTTGTGTAATACAGGACAGTGGTGCCTGTAGTTGTGTAATGCAGGACAGTGGTGCCTGTAGTTGTGTAATGCAGGACAGTGGTGCCTGTAGTTGTGTAATACAGGACAGTGGTGTGTAATGTGGGACAGTGGTGCCTGTAGTTGTGTAATACAGGACAGTGGTAGTGTAATACAGGACGTGGTGTAAGTGGTGCCTGTAGTTGTGTAAGGACAGTGGTGCCTGTAGTTGTGTAATGCAGGACAGTGTAATGCCAGTGGTGCCTGTAGTTGTGTAATGCAGGACAGTGGTGCCTGTAGGACAGTGGTGCCTGTAGTTGTGTAATGCAGGACAGTGGTGCCTGTAGTTGTGTAATGCAGGACAGTGGTGCCTGTATGCGGGACAGTGGTGCCTGTAGTTGTGTAATACGGGACAGTGGTGCCTGTAGTTGTGTAATACAGGACAGTGGTGCCTGTAGTTGTGTGATACAGGACAGTGGTGCCAGATAATGCAGGACAGTGGTGCCTGTAGTAACAGGACAGTGGTGCCTGTTGTGTAATACAGGACAGTGGTGCCTGTAGTTGTGTAATACAGGACAGTGGTGCCTGTAGTTGTGTAATGTAATGCAGGACAGTGGTGCCTGTAGTTGTGTAATACAGGACAGTGGTGCCTGTAGTTGTGTGCAGGACAGTGGTGCCTGTAGTTGTGTAATGCAGGACAGTGGTGCCTGTAGTTGTGGGACAGTTGTGTGATACAGGACAGTGGTGCCTGTAGTTGTGTAATACAGGACAGTGGTGCCTGTAGTTGTGTAATACAGGACAGTGGTGCCTGTAGTTGTGGGACAGTGGTGCCTGTAGTTGTGTGGGACAGTGGTGCCTGTAGTTGTGTGGGACAGTGGTGCCTGTAGTTGTGGGACAGTGGTGCCTGTAGTTGTGTAATACAGGACAGTGGTGGACAGTGGTGCCTGTAGTTGTGTAATGTGGGACAGTGGTGCCTGTAGTTGTGTAATACGGGACAGTGGTGCCTGTAGTTGTGTAATACAGGACAGTGGTGCCTGTAGTTGTGTAATACAGGACAGTGGTGCCTGTAGTTGTGTAATGTACAGGACAGTGGTGCCTGTAGTTGTGTAATACAGGACAGTGGTGCCTGTAGTTGTGGGACAGTGGTGCCTGTAGTTGTGTAATACAGGACAGTGGTGCCTGTAGTTGTGTAATACAGGACAGTGGTGCCTGTAGTTGTGTAATACGGGACAGTGGTGCCTGTAGTTGTGTAATACGGGACAGTGGTGCCTGTAGTTGTGTAATACAGGACAATACGGGACAGTGGTGCCTGTAGTTGTGTACAGTGGTACGGGACAGTGGTGCCTGTAGTTGTGTAATACGGGACAGTGGTGCCTGTAGTTGTGTAATACGGGACAGTGGTGCCTGTAGTTGTGTAATACGGGACAGTGGTGCCTGTAGTTGTGTAATACGGGACAGTGGTGCCTGTAGTTGTGGGACAGTGGTGCCTGTAGTTGTGGGACACGGGACAGTGGTGCCTGTAGTTGTGTGATGTACGGGACAGTGGTGCCGGGACAGTGGTGCCTGTAGTTGTGTACGGGACAGTGGTGCCTGTAGTTGTGTAATACGGGACAGTGGTGCCTGTAGTTGTGTAATACAGGACAGTGGTGCCTGTAGTTGTGTAATACAGGACAGTGGTGCCTGTAGTTGTGTAATACAGGACAGTGGTGCCTGTAGTTGTGTAATACAGGACAGTGGTGCCTGTAGTTGTGGGACAGTGGTGCCTGTAGTTGTGGGACAGTGGTGCCTGTAGTTGTGTAATATGGGACAGTGGTGCCTGTAGTTGTGTAATACGGGACAGTGGTGCCTGTAGTTGTGTAATAGTGGTGCCTGTAGTTGTGGGACAGTGGTGCCTGTAGTTGTGTAATACGGGACAGTGGTGCCTGTAGTGGTGCCTGTGTGTGGGACAGTGGTGCCTGTAGTTGTGGGACACTGTAGTTGTGGGACAGTGGTGCCTGTAGTTGTGGAATGCCTGTAGTTGTGGGACAGTGGTGCCTGTAGTTGTGGGACAGTGGTGCCTGTAGTTGTGTAATACGGGACAGTGGTGCCTGTAGTTGGACAGTGGTGCCTGTAGTTGTGTAATACGGGACAGTGGTGCCTGTAGTTGTGTAATACGGGACAGTGGTAGTTGTGTAATACGGGACAGTGGTACTCTCTCTCTGACTCTCTCTCTGACTCTCTCTGTCTCTGTCTGTCTCTCTCTCTGACTCTCTCTCTGTATGTCTCTGTCTCTCCTCTTCCTGTCCCGCCAGACGAAGGGTCCTCTTCCGGCGGGTACTATCCTGAAGCTGGTGACGTCAGCCGACGGCACGCCCACCACCATCATCACCACTTCCAAGGCCGGGGCCACCGTAGGGGGCAAGCCCACCATCTTGTCCTACAGCAGCATGCCTACCTCCACCTCCAAGCCGGGCACCCACATTATCAAGACCATACCCATGTCCTCCATCGGACAAACTGGTTCGTCTGCTTCCTATCAATCGTTTCAATCAGTCAATTGCAGGTCTGGAGCCTTTTTTTTTTATAATTGTCAGGCGCTGGTGAATATTACTCTGGAAAAAGTCTCTTGCTGCGCACCAGTTCATGGATTGGACAGTCAAACTATCACTTAAATAGCAGCCAACCGTTGTCACTGCTGCTATGCTATGCCATGTTGTGATTGGTTTAAATTAACAGGGAAAAGTGGTCTCTTCCCCCTTTTCTGTGATGGCAGTCTCTCGACATCAACATTCGACGTTCCATAGATATTTGTCTTGACTTGAATCAAAATGCAACGCTTCAAAATGAACCTAATAGCAAGCAGTCTTCTACAAATAGTCTTCTAACCAAGCAGTCTTCTACAAATAGTCTTCTAACCAAGCAGTCTTCTACAAATAGTCTTCTAACCAAGCAGTCTTCTACAAATAGTCTTCTAACCAAGCAGCAGTCTTCTACAAATAGTCTTCTAACCAAGCAGTCTTCTACAAATAGTCTTCTAACCAAGCAGTCTTCTAACCAAAAGTCTTCTAACCAAGTCTTCTACAAATAGTCTTCTAACCAAGCAGTCTTCTACAAATAGTCTTCTAACCAAGCAGTCTTCTACAAATAGTCTTCTAACCAAGCAGTCTTCTACAAATAGTCTTCTAACCAAGCAGTCTTCTAACCAAATAGTCTTCTAACCAAGCAGTCTTCTAACCAAGCAGTCTTCTACAAATAGTCTTCTAACCAAGCAGTCTTCTACAAATAGTCTTCTAACCAAGCAGTCTTCTACAAATAGTCTTCTAACCAAGCAACAAATAGTCTTCTAACCAAGCAGTCTTCTACAAATAGTCTTCTAACCAAGCAGTCTTCTACAAATAGTCTTCTAACCAAGCAGTCTTCTACAAATAGTCTTCTACAAATAGTCTTCTAACCAAGCAGTCTTCTACAGTCTTCTAACCAAGCAGTCTTCTACAAATAGTCTTCTAACCAAGCAGTCTTCTACAAATAGTCTTCTAACCAAGCAGTCTTCTACAAATAGTCTTCTAACCAAGCAGTCTTCTACAAAAGTCCAAGCAAGCAGTCTTCTACAAATAGTCTTCTAACCAAGCAGTCTTCTACAAATAGTCTTCGAACCAAGCAGTCTTCTACAAATAGTCTTCGAACCAAGCAGTCTTCTACAAATAGTCTTCGAACCAAGCAGTCTTCTACAAATAGTCTTATAAAGAACCAAGCAGTCTTCTACAAATAGTCTTGAACCAAGCAGTCTTCTACAAATAGTCTTCGAACCAAGCAGTCTTCTACAAATAGTCTTGAACCAAGCAGTCTTCTACAAATAGTCCTATTGTAAACCAGGGACCTCAAGTGCTAACCAATCTTATGACAGAGTTTGGTGTCATGTTTTTTAGGGCTGACTGATCGATTGGTTGGTCAATAGGCTGTTTCATTTTTTTAGCAGTAGAAAATGTATATTTTTGTTTTATGGCCCATTGAAACACCAATTTATTTAATTTCCTTTGTCAGTTTAGTGATTGTCTTTTGTTTGGAGCGACACTGTCAATGTTAAGTAAGGATGCGCACCTGATTAAACATAGAAGTAGGTCTATAGACTACCTGATTACACATAGAAGTAGGTCTATAGACTACCTGATTACACATAGAAGCTAGGTCTATAGACTACCTTGTTACACATAAAGTAGGTCTATAGACTACCTGATTACAGTTAGAAGTAGGTCTATAGACTACCTGATTACACATAGAAGTAGGTCTATAGACTACCTGATTACACATAGAAGTAGGTCTATAGACTACCTGATTACACATACTCAAGTAGGTCTATAGACTACCTGATTACACATAGAAGTAGGTCTATAGACTAAATTGATAACACATACCCGAATAGGTCTATAGACTACCTTGGTTACACATAGAAGTAGTTCTATAGACTACCTGATTACACATAGAAGTAGGTATATAGACTACCTGATAACACATAGAAGTAGGTCTATAGACTACCTGATTACACATTGAAGTAGGTCTATAGACTGTTTGATTACACATTGAAGTAGAAAACCTATAGACTACCTGATAACACCAATTTAGGTTTAGACTTCCTTTACCAGTAGAAGTAGGTCTATAGACTACCTGATAACACATAGAATTAGATCTATAGACTACCTGATTACACATAGAAGTAGGTCTATAGACTACCTGATTACAAATAGAAGTAGGTCTATAGACTACCTGATTACACATAGAAGTAGGTCTATAGACTACCTGATTACACATAGAAGTAGGTCTATAGACTACCTGATTACACATAGAAGTAGGTCTATAGACTACCTGATTACACATAGAAGTAGGTCTATAGACTACCTGATAACACATAGAATTAGATCTATAGACTACCTGATTACACATAGAATTAGGTCTATAGACTACCTGATTACAAATAGAAGTAGGTCTATAGACTACCTGATTACACATAGAAGTAGGTCTATAGACTACCTGATTACACATAGAAGTAGGTCTATAGACTACCTGATTACACATAGAAGTAGGTCTATAGACTACCTGATTACACATAGAAGTAGGTCTATAGACCACCTGGCTTACACATGCAAATTTAAACATTTAAATGTGTCCATTTGGGGATCTGATAGTATTTCTGATTGACTTAACTGCCACCACTAATGAGCTGTAGAGCCTCTCAAAGTAATGTTTTCTTCACCCCAAACAACAAGCAAACCAATGACAATAGTTCCTCAATGTGTCTAGCTCTCTCTTTCGATAACCACTCGGTGTGAAAGGGACAAAATGTCATGCTCTGATCCAATGGAAATAGGTCTAATCCCTTGTGCAAAATGACTTCAGCTGTGTCTGTCCTGACCTCACTGGCACAGAAACTAACTCAAATCAAATCAAATCAAATCAAATTTATTTGTCCTGATTACACATGGTTAGCAGATGTTAACTACCTGATTACACATAAATGCTTGTGTCTAGTTAGACTGCCTGATAACCAACAAGTAATCTAATAACAATTCCAAAACTACTGTCTTATACACAGTGTAAGTAGGTCTAAGGAACATGTACATAAGGATATATGAATGAGTGATCTACAGACACCTGATTACAGTAGATGGTCTATAGACTACCTGTATATACATATGAGATGAGTATATAGACAAAGTAAACAAAGTGGCATAGTTAAAGTGGCTAGTGATACATGTGTTACATAAGGAAGTATGTTATAGACTACCTGATTACATATAGAATGAGATGAATAACTACCTAAGTAACATTATATAAGGTAGCATTGTTTAAAGTGGCTAGTGATATATTTACATCATTTCCCATCAATTCCCATTATTAAAATGGTCCATTTGGGATCTGATGTATTTCAGTGATTGGCAGCCACTCAATGTTAGTGGTGGCCACTAACAGTCTGATGGCCTTGAGATAGAATGTTTTTCAGTCTCACGGTCCCAAACAACATGCAAACCTGACAATAGTTCCTCAATGTGTCTGGAGCTCTCGGGGTGAATAACCAGTGGTTCGGTGGTTGATGGACAAAATGATCTTTATGGCCTTCCTGATCCAATGGAAATGGTCTAATCCTGGAGTGCAAAATGGCCTTCAGCTGTGTCTGTCCTGACCTCTCTGGCACAGAAACTAACTCTGAGGACCAGGAATATTTTATACAATGCGGTGCTAGTGCTAGCTTTGGTGCATCTGACCCAAGTGCTTTTTGACAAGCCGAATTTCTTCAGCCTCCTGAGTTGAATAGGCGCTGCTGTTTCTTGCAGGCAGACCGCTGTCAGTTGATTTATAATTTATTTTCTATGAGATATGTCTATTTGAATGCTGCACTGTTTCTATTTGTTCCTTTATGGATAGGGGTGTTTCTGCATAGTTCCTAATATAATCATCTTTTAGTTTTTATAATTTATTTATAATTTTGATTAACTACGTGACAATGATTTTGAGATAGGCAATTTCGTTTTGGTAATTAAATTTAACCTGTTCCATGAAAAGGTGGATTGAGTTGAGGCGTGCGTGGCCACGCAGATTTGGTGAACAGGGAGTACAGGAGAGGGCTCAGAAATTAACGCACCGATTTGGGGAAATTAGGATCAGCGGGGAGGAGATTTGGTAGAAATTAACCACCGATTTGGTCAGGAATTAACACACCCATTTGGTAGAAATTCAGACCCAGGGTTTGGCTTAGAGCTTGGAATTATGGTGTTGAACACCGATTTGGTAGAAATTAACAGCATTCTCACGTATTTGGTGGGTTATCAGTGTGCAGTTTGGTAGAAATTATCGTCTGTGGACCGATTTGGTAGAAATTAAGTGGGTCGGTTTGGTAGAAATTAGGTGATATGGTTTGACTAGAAATTAAACACTTCGATTTGGTAGAAATTACGGACACATTTGCTCAAGTACATTTCTTAGCTTTCTTGGGAACAGGATGTGCAATGGTGGCCCTCTTGGATGTGGGAACAGCAGACTGGTATAGGGATTGATTGAATATTACATTTAAGTCATTTATGCTCGGAGGCGCTCTTATGCCGTCTGGGCCTGCAGCCTTGCAAATTGGTGCAATCACCTTTGACAATGTCTTAATCACATCTAAAACAGGGGGGTGAAGGGAGACTGCATGTTTCCGTTGCAGGCCGTGTCAGTGGCACTTATTGTCCTCAAAGCGGGCAAAAGTTATTTAGTCTGCCTGGGAGCAAGTATTCTGGTTGACTGGGTGGGGTTTCATCTTGTCTCCGGATTGATTGACCCTGCCACATGCCTCTTGTGTCGTGAGCCATTGAATTTGTTCCACATTTGTCTCTGTACTGACGCTTAGCTTTTTGACTGGGCTTAGCGGAGGGAATTCCTCAGTGGTTTGTAGGCAGTCAGGCCAGACACCTTGGATTAAAAGCAGTGGCCCTTGTTTGGGTGAATGCTGCCATGATCAGAGCCTGGAGGGAATGTTTTTATCGTTGCTATGGGAACGACGTTCCCCTCACATGCTCCAGGCAATCACCATGGTCTTTCGGATCTGACGCTTCAACTGGAAGCCAGTCCCAGTCCACGTGATGGAAGCAGTCTTGGAGTGAGAGAACTTGGGACCAGGTTGACAGACCAGCGGGCTGCCGTTCTTGTTTTAATTTCTGCCTGTAGGCAGGGAGCCCAGCCAAAATGGAGTTGTCAGTTTTCCAGGCGGGAGATGACTTATAGTGCCTGGATTAGGACAGTGATCCAAGGTTTTACCACCCCTGTGTGAGGCAGATATGCTGATAAAATTTGCGGAGTCTTGTTTTCAGATTGGCTTTGAATCCCCTACAAGGAACGGGCCTCCGGATAAATGATTTTCCAGTTTGCAAAGAGTTAAATGTTGTCCAGGAGCCACGATGGTTCTTGGGGGGGATATATACGGCTGGATTATAATGGAGTTCTCAAGATAATGCGGATCATTTGATTGTGGCAGTCCTTCCCAGGGAGGAAGGATTTGCAGTTCCTGTATGTTTCCTTCATCACACCATGTCCCGTTAGTCATGAGGCATGCCCCCTCCACTCTTCTTACCAGAGAGATGTTTGTTTCTGCCAGACATGCAGAAACCCGTTGGCTGCCACCTGGTCGTTTTCAGTAAGCCATGGTAAAGCAGAGAAGATTAATTGCAGTCTCTGATAGCAATGATAAGAGAGACCATGTCGGTTTCATCAACCTTGTTGTGTAGAGACTGGACATTGGCAAGACAGAGCCCTGGGGGACAAGTGGTGCGCGTGGTGAGGTCTGACAGAATTCTCGCCACGCCACTCTTTAGGAGTCGACCTGTCAGGTAGGCATGCGATCCATTCCGTTGTCCGTTTGGGCAGAACACAGGATGCCCGGAAAACATATTCGGAGTACTGATGGTGAGTTGAGCTGATCTTATATTGGTTCTTTCACAGTATGTAATGAAACCTAAGATGACCTGGGGTACTAATGTAAGAAATAAGAGCAAAAAACAAAAAACTGTTAGTTTTAGCAGTGCGGAGCGCCATCTCAGTGATACAGAGTATATTCCTGGTCTGAGGACCAGGACTAGTTTTGAAACTGCTAGTGCTGCTTTGGGCCTGATCAAGTTAATAGTTGATACAATGTTTCAAGTTTTTTGCAGGCAGACCAGTGTAGCCAATGTTGATTTATAATTTATTTTTATCCAGAAAGTCTATTTGAATGCTGCACTGTTTGTAATTGTTGGCTTTATGGAGGATTTTTTTTTTTACATAGTTGCTAATATAAGTAACTTTTTGAGGTTTTTATAATTTATTTATAATTTTGATTAACTACGGGCAATGATTTGGAGTTGATGAAGCCATTTTATTTTTTTAAATTAAATTTAACCTGAAAAGGTGGATATGAAAACCGTAGGGGATGGCACACACGGATTTGGTTGAAATTATCACACCGATTTGGTAGAAATTATCACACCGATTTGGTAGAAATTAACACACCGATTTGGTAGAAATTAACACAGATTTGGTAGAAATTAACACACCGATTTGTTTGAAATTAACACACCGATTTGGATCGAAATTAACACGACCGATTTTTTCAAAATTAACACAGTCATTTGCAGAAATTAACACACCGAGGGGGGAGAAATTCAGGACCGATTTGGTAGAAATTAACACACCGATTTGGTAGAAATTAACACACCGGGTTGGAGAAATTAACACACCGATTTGGTAGAAATTAACACACAGATTTAGCAGAAATTAAGACACATTTGCAAAAAGTACATTTCTGTAGGAGGGAGTGACAGGATGCGCAGGTGCAGAGGGAGTGGAGGGGAACACAATTTCAGACACGTAACGGAGTGGGAAAAGGAGAACGTAGGGAACACAACTGATCACTTGGTTTGGTTTCTTTTTGTTGTTGTGTGAGTCGCTTTAACAAATCGAAGGACCACTGGAGTTTGTGTGAATTAACGTTTGTCTGTGGGATAATTTCACCTGCCACAAAGCAGACTCTATTTGCCAAAGCCAACTGTATGACTGCAGTGGAATTGTATTGGCCCCCCTAGTAGTCATACCACCCATAGGATTTCACCTGCAGTTTTGTCTTATAGATTTAACCCCCCCCCCCAAAAAAAAAAAAAATTAAAAAATAAATGCAGTGTAAACATTAAGAACACAAAAACTGAAATCTGTATTGAGGTCGGGATTTTCTTCCGCGAGCAGAAATTTGTCCCAGTTCCATCTCTTCCCACTGCCGGCTACTGGGCTTCCTGTCATGACCATATTTGGTGGGGAGTAGAAATTCCAACCGGATTCTTCAGGTTTATAAATCTGGTGAAACGTCTGGCTCCTTGTTAATAATATAATATAATATATGCCATTTAGCAGACGCTTTTATCCAAAGCGACTTACAGTCATGTGTGCATACATTCTACGTATGGGTGGTCCCGGGGATCGAACCCACTACCCTGGCGTTACAAGCGCCATGCTCTACCAACTGAGCTACAGAAGGACCTTGTTCCGTCTCCTTGTTCCGTCTCCTTGTTCCGTCTCCTTGTTCCGTCTCCTTGTTCCGTCTCCTTGTTTCTTCTCCTTGTTCCGTCTCCTTGTTCTAGCTATAGCATAATTTTCAATTAAATTTTCGGGAATATAAATTTAATTTTCAACATTAATTTCCAATGATATTGTACTTTATCAGGTAACTACTAAATGAATCCAGAAGCGTGCTGGGATTTATTTGATTGATTTACCAGAAATGGGTTCCCCCTTGCCTACTACATTTACTAATGTGTTTTAATCTGTTGTCTGGTCAGGAGTGACAGGAAGTGGTATGAAGTCCCCCATTACCATCATTACCACTAAGATGATGACACCAGGCACCGGGACACCAGGCAAGATCATCAGCGCAATGCCCAGAACTGGGGCTGGTCAGCAGGGACTCACACAGGTACCCTAACCCCCCCCTCTATCCCCTCTCTAACCTTTAACCCTGGTGCAGTAACACCAGGCATGATCATTAGCACTATGCCCAGAACTGGGACTGGTCAACAGGGACTCACACAGGTAAAGAGGATGTACAAGTCATTAATAAACCCCTTTATGATAAAAAGCCATAACGTGAGTGGCTCACATTAGTAAAACTAACATTTGTAAAATGCTGCAGAAATTTGACTTTTTTTTAAACTAGGCAAGTCAGTTAATAAGAACAAATTCTTATCTACAATGACGTCCTAGGAACAGTGGGTTAACGGCCTTGTTCGGGGGCAGAACGACACATTTTTACCTTGTCAGCTCGGGGGTTTGTAACCTTTCGGTTACAAGTCCAACGCTCTAACCACTAGGCTGTGTAAGCAGAGAAAGATGACACTAAAAACCTATAAGAAACCAGAACAAAACCATTCAATACAATGTCAAATTTACATTTACATTTACATATAAGAGCAGACGCTCTTATCCAGAGCGACTTACAAATTGTTGCATTCACCTTATGACATCCAGTGGAACAGTCACTTTACAATAGTGCATCTAAATCTTAAAGGGGGGGGTGAGAAGGATTACTTATCCTATCCTAATGGACTGGTAGTTCCTGCCAAGGCAGCAGCTACTCTTCCTGGGGTTTATAATGGATCCCCATTAGTTCCTGTCAAGGCAGCAGCTACTCTTTCTGGGGTTTATTATGGATCCCCATTAGTTCCTGTTGCCAAGGCAGCAGCTACTCTTCCTGGGGTTTATTATGGATCCCCATTAGTTCCTGCCAAGGCAGCAGCTACTCTTTCTGGGGTTTATTATGGATCCCCATTAGTTCCTGTTGCCAAGGCAGCAGCTACTCTTCCTGGGGTTTATTATGGATCCCCACTAACTATTTTACTGTATATAAGGCCTCTATGTAGCTGTTATTATTATTATGTTACTACCAGGTGGTGCTGAAGGGTGCCCCAGGACAGCCCGGAACTATTTTACGGACTGTCCCCATGGGAGGTGTACGTCTCGTCTCCCCGGTAACGGTTTCCGGTGTCAAACCTAACGTCACCACCCTGGTCGTCAAGGGAACCACAGGTAAGGAGCTCAGTGATAATCTCATCACAGCTTTGCTATTCATGTCTAGTTATGCTACTAAATATGATTTTAGTTAGTGATTTAACATGATTTTAGTTAGTGATTTAACATGATTTTAGTTAGTGATTTAATGTGATTTTAGTTAGTGATTTAAAGTGATTTTAGTTAGTGATTTGATGTGATTTTAGGTAGTGATTTAATTTTAGTGATTTAATGTGATTTTAGTTAGTGATTTGATGTGATTTTAGTTAGTGATTTGATGTGATTTTAGTTAGTGATTTAATGTGATTTTAGGTAGTGATTTGATGTGATTTTAGGTAGTGATTTGATGTGATTTTCGGTAGTGATTTAATGTGATTTTCGGTAGTGATTTAATGTGATTTTAGGTAGTGATTTAACGTGATTTTAGGTAGTGATTTAATATGATTTAATGTGATTTTAGGTAGTGATTTTAGTTAGCGACACATTGAATTATCAACAGGTCACCGGCAGGCTTTAGCTTGTGCTGTTTTGCAGCATCAGTCCCGTTACATGAGCCTGGGAACCAGTCTGTTTGCGCTACCAATGGCCGTCAATCAATTCATAATTCAATGTTCTCCCTCTGAACAGGTGTGACTTCGTTGGGTACGGTGACTGGCACAGTGTCGACCAGCCTGGCAGGAGGAAGTGTTGCCACCGTTGCTCCTATCACCACCTTGGGCACCATGACGACCCTGCCTGGACAGGTCACTGTCTCCGCAGCACAGGTACAGTTTATGTAGATGACGTTAGGATGCATTTACACAGGTAGCCCAATTCTGGTCTTTTGCCCAATTATTGGCAAAAGAGCTAATCTAATTGGTCAAGAGTCCAATTAGTGAATAAAAAGATCAGAATTGCAGCCTTAGTGTTTTATCTAGCACATTTGCTATGTCAGTCCAGTTTAGTACAGGTGTCGTCATTAATACTTGGAGTGGATTGACTTCCATTTAAATTTGCTGCTATGCTTCTCCTGGTGGCATACACCTGGGAGACCATACACCAAGCTGACTATGATACACCTGGGAGACACCAAGCTGACTATGATACACCTGGGAGACACCAAGCTGACTATGATACACCTGGGAGACACCAAGCTGACTATGATACACCTGGGAGACACCAAGCTGACTATGATACACCTGGGAGACACCAAGCTGACTATGATACACCTGGGAGACACCAAGCTGACTATGATACACCTGGGAGACACCAAGCTGACTATGATACACCTGGGAGACACCTAGCTGAACTGTGGAAATTATTTTTCTGTTCAAACATGCCACCATGAAAACATATGACTCGGAGTGACATAACATTCCATTTTATATACATTTTTCTTAATTATAATGGCTAGATTGAATTGTATTAAGTTGTTTAATTGACCCCCTGCATCTCTGTCCTCCAGGCAGGAGGCCAGGCAGGAGGCCAGGCCACCCAGGTGACCTTAATCACTTCCCCTAGCGGTGTGGAGGCGCAGCCTGTCCATGACCTTCCTGTCTCCATCCTGTCGTCCCCCACCTCCGCCGACCCCTCCTCCACCCAGCCTGAGGCAGGCGACCCAGGCACCGTGACCCTGGTCTGCTCAAATCCCCCTTGCGAGACCCACGAGACCGGCACCACCAATACAGCTACCACGGCCTCCGCTAACATGACTGGTAATGGTGGGGTGGAGAGGGTGTGTTCAAACCCGCCGTGTGAAACCCACGAGACCGGCACCACCAACACTCAAACGACAGCGTCCTCCAACATGGGCCAGGTACAGCAGGTGTGCACCAATCCACCGTCAGAGACCCACGATACAGGTACCACCAACACCCAGACCACAGCCAGCTGTAACATGGGCTCCAACCAGCAACAACAAGGCTCCAACCAGCAACAACAAGGCTCCAACCAGCAACAACAAGGCTCCAACCAGCAACAACAAGGCTCCAACCAGCAACAACAAGGCTCCAGCGTAACAAACAGCTGCGGGTCTGACCCCCCGTCCTCTCCGCCCTCCTCCTCCGGAGACCTCTCCCCCTCGTCTGTTTCTGGTACCAGCTCTGTGCCCGGGGTGCTGCGACCGGAGACTCTGAGAACAGGGACCACCTACACCTCCACCACCGCACGCTCTAACATGGGCTCTGATCAGATGGGGATGACCCTCAGCTCCTCGTCCTCAGATAACCAGAGCAAGTCATCCAGTGGAGGAGGAGGAGGATCCCCCCTCACATCTCCTGTCTGCTCCAATCCTCCGTGTGAAACGCACGAAACGGGGACGACCAACACCCCGTCTCAGACTACGTCCAACCTGACAGGGACGGGCACGGTCCAGAGGGTGTGTTCCAATCCACCGTGTGAAACGCACGAAACGGGGACGACCAACACCCCGTCTCAGACTACGTCCAACCTGACAGGGACGGGCACGGTCCAGAGGGTGTGTTCCAATCCTCCGTGTGAAACGCACGAAACGGGGACGACCAACACAGCTACCACAGGTAGGACCTACTGTTATCTATCCACTGAGCATGACTGTAACCCAGCTACCACAGGTAGGACCTACTGTTATCTATCCACTGAGCATGACTGTAACCCAGCTACCACAGGTAGGACCTACTGTTATCTATCCACTGAGCATGACTGTAACCCATCCCTTTCTTCAAGTTGACAGATTCGGGTTCGTACAGTAATGAAAATCCTGGAAAGGTCATTGTATTTGAAAATGTTTTTATTTTCCAGTCCTGGAAAGTTTGGGGAAATTATCAAATCGGAAAAGTCATGGAAATTAATTTAATGTCATTTATTTAAGCACAGTTTTTAAATATTTTATTAATCAAATAAAAATCAACATACTTTTGGTCATGTAGTGGACAGCTGCTCGTCGAACTTCTCATTCCAAAATCATGGGCATTAATATGGAGTTGGTCCCCCCTTTGCTGCTATAACAGCCTCCACTCTTCTGGGAAGGCTTTCCACTAGATGTTGGAACATTGCTGCTATAACAGCCTCCACTCTTCTGGGAAGGCCCTAGATGTTGCATTGCTGCTATAACAGCCTCCACTCTTCTGGGAAGGCTTTCCACTAGATGTTGGAACATTGCTGCTATAACAGCCTCCACTCTTCTGGGAAGGCTTTCCACTAGATGTTGGAACATTGCTGCTATAACAGCCTCCACTCTTCTAGGAAGGCTTTCCACTAGATGTTGTAACATTGCTGCTATAACAGCCTCCACTCTTCTGGGAAGGCTTTCCACTAGATGTTGGAACATTGCTGCTATAACAGCCTCCACTCTTCTGGGAAGGCTTTCCACTAGATGTTGGAACATTGTTGCTATAACAGCCTCCAGTCTTCTGGGAAGGCTTTCCACTAGATGTTGGGACATTGCTGCTATAACAGCCTCCACTCTTCTGGGAAGGCTTTCCACTAGATGTTGGGACATTGCTGCTATAACAGCCTCCACTCTTCTGGGAAGGCTTTCCACTAGATGTTGGGACATTGCTGCTATAACAGCCTCCACTCTTCTGGGAAGGCTTTCCACTAGATGTAGGAACATTGCTGCTATAACAGCCTCCACTCTTCTGGGAAGGCTTTCCACTAGATGTTGGGACATTGCTGTAGGGACTTGTTTCCATTCATCCACAAGTGATTAGGCCTGGCTCGCAGTCGGCGTTCCAATTCATCCGAAAAGGTGTTCAATGTTTTTGAAGTCAGGGCTCTGTGCAGCTCAGTCAAGTTCTTCCACACCGATCTCGACAATCCAGTTCTGTATGGACCTCGCTTTGTGCACGGGGGCGTTGTCATGCTGAAACAGGAAAGGGCTTTCCCCAAACTGTTCCCACAAAGTTGGAAGCACAGAATTGTCTAGAATGTCATGCTTTATGATTTCCCTTCACTGGAGCGAAGGGGCCTAGCCTGAACCCTGAAAAACAGCCCCACACCATTATTCCTCCTCCATCAAACTTTACAGTTGGTACTATGCGTTGGGATAGGTAGTATCTCCTGCCATCCGCCAAACCAAGAATTGTCCGTTAGACTGCCAGATGGTGAAGCGTGATTCATCACTCCAGAGAAAGTGTTTCTACTGCTCCAGAGTCCAATAGTGCCGAGCTTTACACCACTCCAGCCGACGCTTGGCATTGCACATGGTGATCTTAGCCTTGTGTGCGGCTGCTCGCCAATGGAAACCCATTTCATGAAGCTACCAACAAACCGTTCTTGTGCTGATGTTGGTTCCAGAGGCAATTTGGGACTCAGTAGGGAGTGTTGGAACCGAGGACGAATTTACGCGCTTCAGGACTCGGTGGTCCGGTTCTGTGACCTTGTGTGGACTACCACTTCGCAGTATAAATGAGCCGTTGTTGCTCCTAGACATTTCCACTTCACAATAACAGCACTGTATAGCTGACCCCAATTAGTTGATTGTTTGGTCGTTAGGCTGTTGATCGACCGAGATTGTGTTACTGCTCCACTAAAACAAACGTACCAGTCCACTTTGGGGACACCTACTCATTCAAGTGTTTTTTTATTTTTTAGTATTTTATACATTGTAGAATAATAATGGAGATATCAAAACTATTTTGAGGATGGCGGGAATCCCTCGAGCGAGCTCCTGCCCAAGTTGAGCACTGCTACTTATCCCGACCTCACTGGCATGGAAACTCTGAGGACCCAGAATATTTTATACAATGTTGCAAGTTTGCTAGTGCACGCTTTGGGCCTGACCCAAGTTAATAGTTGATACAATGTTTAAAGTTTGTTGCAGACAGGCCATGTGTAGCCAATGGTGATTTATAGGATATTTATTTTTAATCTGGATATTTTCTACCTGCAAGCTGTAATGTTTTTGTTGTCAAATATAGCCTACATAAAGCCATGTTTTTGCAACGGCAATAGAAGTAACTTTTTAGGTTAGTATCATTTTCATTTAGATTTAGATATAATTTTGATTAACCAAAATATGCTTCAGCCAGTAGGAGCTGGAGGTTAAAGTGTTTTAAATTCTGGTTATCTAGATCTCTGGCACCCTCTTGAGGCATAAAACTGTAAGCTTAAAGCATCAGACAAGCTCAATGCACGAAAGTTGATATTATACACATAGGGTATAAAGAAAGAACAGACGACTTTCAGCACTTATTGTTGTCCGGGGCACATCTAGCAGGGAAGAAATTTGATGAGCTGACTTGTTGACAAGGAGGCCTCACAGGACAGTGCCACATTGGGAAGTCACTGAGCTCTTCAGTAAGGCCATTCTACTGCCAATGTTTGTCTATGAAGATTGCATGGCTGTGCGTTTGATTTTATACAACTGTCAGCAACAGGTGTGGCTGAAATAGCTGAATCCACTAAATTTAAGGGGTGTCCACATACTTTTGTGTGTGTGTAGATATAGATATATATCTCAGCCAGGATGTAAATGACACATTGTTGCAGGAGTGTCAAACTCGATCACCACACGGGCCATATTGAAAACGCTACGAATTCGCGGGCCAGACGATTATTACGATCAGTGCATACAACTGATCCGATCTTTTTTATAATGTCCACTTATGTACACAGGATGCTATAAATAAAGTTTTAACATTATAAAAACAAGAGATCAGTTATATTTGTCCAGCCTTTGCTGCTATGCTTGCAGATGTGCATAACTCCAGTGGTGCAGTTGAATTGTTGTATGGTGCACTCAATGTGTTGTAGGCCTCGTTGAGTAGCCAGCCTAGACTACTGTTCAAAATTATGCTGTGATGGGCCTAGATGAGGGGGTTGCTGCTTTTTTTGGAGGGGCTGTTTATTGTCAAGCATTAGAAACCGAAGCCAGACTGCAGCATGTTAGTAGCCTAGCTGGCACTATGGCATGTGTCTGTACCAGTGGAGGCTCCTCAGAGGAGGAAGGGGAGGACCATCCTCCTCAGTGACTTTCATAAAAATATAAGTTGTAAAACATTCAAGTTATAATTTTTAGATAACACTATCCTAAATATAATCACATCACCAAATAATTGATTAAAACACTATTTTGCAAAGGTCTACAGTAGCTTCAACAGCACTCTGTACGGTAGCACCATAGTGTAGCTGGAGGACAGCTAGCTTCCATCCTCCTCTGGGTACATTGACTTCAATACAAAACCTAAGAGGCCCATGGTTCTCACCTCCTTCCATAGACTTACACAGTAATTATGACAACTTCCGGAGGATGTCCTCCAACCTATCAGAGCTCTTGCAGCATGAACTGATGTTGTCTACCCAATCAAAGGATCAGAGAATAATTCTAGTACTGAAAGCATAAGCTACAGCTAGCTAGCACTGCAGTGTAGAAAATGTGGTGGGTAGTTGACTCAAAGAGAGAGAAAGACAGTAATTGAACAGTTATGAACAAATTAATTTCTTCCAAAATGAAGAAGAAGCAAGAGTGGAAATAGAGAGATTTACTATTTATTTATTTTTCTCACTTTGTTTCACTTACGTAGCTAGCAAATGCCGCTAGCTAGTTTAGCCTACTGCAACACCCTGGATGTTATGTTAGCTAACAGGCTATGACTTTCTAACACAACACTGGAACTCTTCCAAGCTAAGTTTTTGGTTTTATTAATGTATTTCTACCGGGGCCCTGTAACTGCTTACTGACTGTACACTAACGTTACTGCGTGATTGTAGCGGGTTTACTAATGCATTAGTTATATTAGCAATGTTGACTATGATGCTACTTTAACTAATATGGTTAAAGTTGTTTTTTTTGTTGTTTTTTTGCCTGGTCACAAACAGCAGATGTGTTGTGCATTTGAAGTCCTCAAGGGAATGGAAAAGGTGAGAGGAGAGTGCATAGAAGGAATACAACGTGGCTGCTATGAAAGTGAACTGTGTTTCACATGTGATCAGGGGTGTATTCATTCCGTCGATTCTGTTGGTGGGGAAGAAAGAAAAAAAAGTTTATTCAACAGAAGCAAACGAAACAAAACGGGTATAAAAAAAACATACCTGTGTTTGTCCAATAGAAACTCTCGTTTGCAACAGTTGGACTAATGATTACACCCCCAGATCAGCTAGATAACAAGGCAAGAGTGTGCAAGGAAATATTGAATGTCACTGTCGGTCGCCTCAGATTTGTCTCTCGACCTGTGTGCACCTACGTAACCTCGTAATGGGTTTATATATATTCAACTGGGTGAATATGAATGACAGTAGCCTAAACCTGTCACTGTTACATTGAACTGGGTGAATATGAATGACCGTCATACAATATACACTGCTCAAAATAAAGGGATAAGGGGAACACTTAAACAACACAATCTAACTCCAAGTCAATCACACCTCTGTGAAATAAAACTGTCCACTTAGGAAGCAAAATCAAATCAAATCAAATTTATTTATATAGCCCTTCGTACACCAGCTGATATCTCAAAGTGCTGTACAGAAACCCAGCCTAAAACCCCAAACAGCAAACAATGCAGGTGTAAAAGCACGGTGGCTAGGAAAAACTCCCTAGAAAGGCCAAAACCTAGGAAGAAACCTAGAGAGGAACCGGGCTATGTGGGGTGGCCAGTCCTCTTCTGGCTGTGCCGGGTAGAGATTATAACAGAACATGACCAAGATGTTCAAATGTTCATAAATGACCAGCATGGTCAAATAATAATAAGGCAGAACAGTTGAAACTGGAGCAGCAGCACAGTCAGGTGGACTGGGGACAGCAAGGAGCCATCATGTCAGGTAGTCCTGGGGCACGGTCCTAGGGCTCAGGTCAGTTGAAACTGGAGCAGGAGCATGGCCAGGTGGACTGGGGACAGCAAGGAGTCCTCATGTCAGGTAGTCCTGGGACATGGTCCTAGGGCCCAGGCCAGTTGAAACTGGAGCAGCAGCATGGCCAGGTGGACTGGGGACAGCAAGGAGTCATCATGTCAGGTAGTCCTGGGGCATGGTCCTAGGGCTCAGGTCCTCCGAGAGAGAGAAAGAAAGAGAGGAGAGAATTAGAGAATGCACACTTAGATTCACACAGGACACCTGAATAGGACAGGAGAAGTACTCCAGATAAACAAACTGACCCTAGCCCCCCGACACATAAACTACTGCAGCATAAATACTGGAGGCTGAGACAGGAGGGGTCAGGAGACACTGTGGCCCCATCCGAGGACACCCCGGACAGGGCCAAACAGGAAGGATATAACCCCACCCACTTTGCCAAAGCACAGCCCCCACACCACTAGAGGGAAATCTTCAACCACCAACTTACCATCCTGAGACAAGGCCGAGTATAGCCCACAAAGATCTCCGACACGGTACAACCCAAGGGGGGGGGGACCCAGACAGGCCGACCATAACAGTGAATCAACCCACCCAGGTGACGCACCCCCCCAGGGACGGCACGAGAGAGCCCCAGCAAGCCAGTGACTCAGCCCCCGTAACAGGGTTAGAGGCAAAGAATCCCAGTGAAAAGAGGGGAACCGGCCAGGCAGAGACAGCAAGGGCGGTTTGTTGCTCCAGAGCCTTTCCGTTCACCTTCCCACTCCTGGGCCAGACTACACTCAATCATATGACCCACTGAAGAGATGAGTCTTCAGTAAAGACTTAAAGGTTGAGACAGAGTTTGCGTCTCTGACATGGGTAGGCAGACCGTTCCATAAAAATGGAGCTCTATAGGAGAAAGCCCTGCCTCCAGCTGTTTGCTTAGAAATTCTAGGGACAATTAGGAGGCCTGCGTCTTGTGACTGTAGCGTACGTGTAGGTATGTACGGCAGGACCAAATCAGAGAGGTAGGTAGGAGCAAGCCCATGTAATGCTTTATAGGTTAGCAGTAAAACCTTGAAATCAGCCCTTGCTTTGACAGGAAGCCAGTGTAGAGAGGCTAGCACTGGAGTAATATGATCAAATTTTTTGGTTGGGCCACCATCCTCTGGGAGAGATAATGGGTGGGCCACCATCCCCTGGGAGAGATAATGGGTGGGCCACCATCCCCTGGGAGAGATAATGGGTGGGCCACCATCCCCTGGGAGAGATAATGGGTGGGCCACCATCCTCCGGGAGAGATAATGGGTGGGCCACCATCCTCTGGGAGAGATAATGGGTTTGAATGTATGTGTTTTATACAGTTACCTAACAGGTATTCTACTTTATTGGATGTACAGAACAACAGGAGTTGGTACATGGGATCAGAGAACAGGGATCAGAGAACAGCCTCCCGGTGGCGACACCACATGGGATCAGAGAACAGCCTCCCGGTGGCGATACCACATGGGATCAGAGAACAGGGATCAGAGAACAGCCTCGCGGTGTCGACACCCACATGGAATCAGAGAACAGGGATCAGAGAACAGCCTCGCGGTGTCGACACCCACATGGAATCAGAGAACAGGGATCAGAGAACAGCCTCGCGGTGTCGACACCCACATGGAATCAGAGAACAGCCTCGCGGTGTCGACACCACATGGGATCAGAGAACAGCCTCGCGGTGGAGATACCCACATGGGATCAGAGAACAGCCTCGCGGTGTCGATACCCACATGGGATCAGAGAACAGGGATCAGAGAACAGCCTCGCGATGTCGACACCACATGTGATCAGAGAACAGCCTCGCTGTGTCGACACCAAATGGGATCAGAGAACAGCCTCGCGGTGTCGACACCAAACTCCTTATTTTTTGTGTATACGTACTAAGAGACGCTGACAGTTGTTGCTCATGGAAAAGTAATGAAATTCCATCTTTGAAAATGTGTATGAACCCTTACATGTATATAATAGGAAAGATTTTTCCGGACACAGATTGAGTCTGGTCCTAGACAGCGAAGATGAATCTCCGTAAGGAATCGGTTTTAATTTGGGTCCGGGAAGTTGTCCCTTATGCTGCGTTTTACACAGGCAGCCCAATTTATTTATTTTTTTGCCCAATTATTGTCAACAGATCTGATTGGTCAACACCTGTGTGTTAGTCCTGCTGTTGGGGGGACCGTTTTTATTCATACTGTTGGGATGTCTCTTCTCCCTCCAGCCCAGCCTGGAGACTCGACACAAGGAGACAACGGAACTCAAGAGGCTCCCTCGTCGTCCTCGGCAACCACCGAGTCCAGCGCATCGACGACATCTGGCAGAGCCGTCACCACGGTTACTCAGTCCACGCCCACACCTGGGCCCTGCGTACCTGTAAGGACATTATTACACCTGGCTTTCATACGGTCAACTCTTCTTGGGGTTGTGGTTAGTGTATTTGTCCTTGGGGGTTAGGCATCCCTGGTTTGAGCCCCACAGCCGTTCTCTGCACTATAGACTGTTAAAGATATTTATTTTGGACATCATGGATGGGTAGCACCAACATGGATTAACTATTAAACTGGTTAAATCCAGGTTTTATCTATTAATCAAACTTTAAACCAAGCTTTTAATTAATCCTAGTATTATTTAACCTTAATCTAAAATAAATTTCAACAATGTTGGTGCAAACCACCCAGTAAGTTTTTTGAGAATGACAATTCATCCCTTTCTTTTTTTTACTTCATCGCTGACTCCTTTCGCGCTCTCTCGTTCTCCTATCTCTCGTTCTCCTATCTCTCGTTCTCCTATCTCTCGCTCTCCTATCTCTCGCTCTCCTATCTCCTTCGCTCTCCTATCTCCTGCTCTCCTATCTCCTGCTCTCCTATCTCCTGCTCTCCTATCTCCTGCTCTCCTATCTCCTGCTCTCCTATCTCCTGCTCTCCTATCTCCTGCTCTCCTATCTCTCGCTCTCCTATCTCTCGCTCTCCTATCTCTCGCTCTCCTATCTCTCGCTCTCCTATCTCCTTCGATCTCCTATCTCCTTCGCTCTCCTATCTCCTTCGCTCTCCTATCTCCTTCGCTCTCCTATCTCCTTCGCTCTCCTATCTCCTTCGCTCTCCTATCTCCTTCGCTCTCCTATCTCCTTCGCTCTCTCCTATCTCCTTCGCTCTCTCCTATCTCCTTCGCTCTCTCCTATCTCCTTCGCTCTCTCCTATCTCCTTCGCTCTCTCGCTATCTCCTCGCTCGCTCTCTCTCTCCTTCTCCTTCGCTCTCGCTCTCTCCTATCTCCTTCGCTCTCTCCTATCTCCTTCGCTCTCTCCTATCTCCTCGCTCTCTCTCTCTCCTTCGCTCTCTCCTATCTCCTTCGCTCTCTCTCGCTCTCCTTCGCTCTCTCGCTCTCCTTCGCTCTCTCGCTCTCCTTCCTCTCTCGCTCTCCTTCGCTCTCTATCTCCTTCGCTCTCTCGCTCTCCTTCGCTCTCTCTCTCTCGCTCTCGCTCTCCTTCGCTCTCTATCTCCTTCGCTCTCTCGCTCTCCTTCGCTCTCTCCTCGCTCTCTCGCTCTCCTTCTCGCTCTCTCGCTCTCCTTCTCGCTCTCTCGCTCTCCTTCTCGCTCTCTCGCTCTCCTTCTCGCTCTCGCTCTCCTTCGCTCTCGCTCTCCTTCGCTCTCGCTCTCCTTCGCTCTCTCGCTCTCCCTCTCTCGCTCTCTCTCGCTCTCCGCTCTCTCTCTCTCGCTCTCTTCGCTCTCTTCGCTCTCGCTCGCTTCGAATCTCGCTCTCCTTCGCTCTCTCGCTCTCGCTCTCTCGCTCTCCTTCGCTCTCTCGCTCTCCTTCGCTCTCTCGCTCTCCTTCGCTCTCTCGCTCTCCTTCGCTCTCTCGCTCTCCTTCGCTCTCTCGCTCTCCTTCGCTCTCTCGCTCTCCTTCGCTCTCTCGCTCTCCTTCGCTCTCTCTCGCTCTCCTTCGCTCTCGCTCTCTCGCTCTCTCTCTCGCTCTCCTTCGCTCTCTCGCTCTCCTTCGCTCTCTCTCTCGCTCTCCTTCGCTCTCTCTCTCGCTCTCCTTCGCTCTCTCTCTCGCTCTCCTTCGCTCTCTCTCTCGCTCTCCTTCGCTCTCTCTCTCGCTTCGCTCTCCTTCGCTCTCTCGCTCTCTCTCCTTCGCTCTCTCTCTCTCTCTCGCTCTCCTTCGCTCTCTCGCTCTCCTTCTCTCTCGCTCTCCTTTCGCTCTCCTTCGCTCTCCTTCTCTCTCGCTCTCCTTCGCTCTCTCGCTCTCCTCTCGCTCTCTCGCTCTCTTCGCTCTCTCTCTCGCTCTCCTTCGCTCTCCTCTCGCTCTCCTCTCTCTCTCGCTCTCCTTCGCTCTCTCTTCTCGCTCTCCTCGCACTCGCTCTTTTTTCTCTCTCGCTCTCCTTCCCGCTCTCCTTCTCGCTCTCTTCTCTCTCTCTCTCTCTCTCGTTTCCTTCTCTCTCGCTCTCCTCTTCTCGCTCTCTCGCTCTCTCTCTCGCTCTCTTCCCGCTCTCCTTCTCGCTCTCTCTCCTTCTCTCTCTCGCTCTCCTTCTCCCTCTCTCGCTCTCTCTCTCTCTCTCCTTCGTTCTCTTCTCTCTCCTTCGCTCTTGCTCTCCTTCTCGCTCTTCCTCTCGCTCTCTTTTTCTCTCTCGCTCTCCTTCGCTCTCCTCTCGCTTCTCGCTCTCTCCTTCGCTCTCTCCTTCTCGCTCTCTCTCGCTCTCCTTCTCTCTCTCTCGCTCTCCTTCTCTCTCTCTCGCTCTCCTTCTCTCTCTCTCGCTCTCCTTCTCTCTCGCTCTCGCTCTCTCTCTCGCTCTCCTTCTCTCTCTCGCTCTCCTTCCCGCTCTCCTTCTCTCTCTCGCTCTCCTTCTCTCCTCTCGCTTCTCTCTCGCTCTCTTCCTCTCGCTCTCCTCTCTCGCTCTCTCGCTCTCCTTCGCTCTCCTTCCCGCTCTCCTTCGCTCTCCTCTCTCGCTTCTCGCTCCTCTCTCTCCTTCTCTTCGCTCTCCTCTCTCTCTCTCGCTCTCCTTCTCTCGCTCTCCTTCTCTCTCTCTCGCTCTCCTTCTCTCTCTCTCGCTCTCCTTCTCTCTCTCTCGCTCTCCTCTCTCGCTCTCCTTCTCTCTCTCGCTCTCCTTCCCGCTCTCCTTCTCTCTCTCGCTCTCCTTCCCGCTCTCCTTCGCTCTCCTTCCCGCTCTCCTTCGCTCTCTCGCTCTCCTCTGCTCTCTCGCTCTTCTTCGCTCTCTCGCTCTCCTTCGCTCTCTCGCTCTCCTTCGCTCTCTCGCTCTCCTTCGCTCTCTCCTCTCGCTCTCTCGCTCTCTCGCTCTCCTTCGCTCTCTCGCTCTCCTTCGCTCTCTCGCTCTCCTTCGCTCTCTCGCTCTCCTTCGCTCTCTCGCTCTCCTTCGCTCTCTCGCTCTCCTTCGCTCTCCTTCGCTCTCTCGCTCTCTTCGCTCTCTCGCTCTCCTTCGCTCTCTCGCTCTCCTTCGCTCTCTCGCTCTCCTCTCTCTCTCGCTCTCCTTTCTCCTTCTCTTCTCTCTCGTTCTCCTTCTCTCTCTCTCTCGTTCGCTCTCTCGCTCTCTCGCTCTCTCGCTCGCTCTCCTTCGCGCTCTCTCGCTCTCTCGCTCTCCTTCGCTCGCTCTCTCGCTCTCTCGCTCTCCTTCTCTCTCTCTCTCGTTCTCCTTCTCACTCCTTCTCGCTCTTCTCGCACTCGCTCTTTTTTCTCTCTCGCTCTCCTTCCCGCTCTCCTTCTCTCTCTCCTTCTCTCTCTCCTTCTCGCTCTCCTCTCTCACTCTCCTCTCTCTCTCGCTCTCCTTCTCTCTCTCTCGCTCTCCTTCTCCCTCTCTCGCTCTCCTTCTCTCTCTCTCTCGTTCTCCTTCTCTCTCCTTCTCGCTCTTGCTCACTCCTTCTCGCTCTTCCTCGCACTCGCTCTTTTTTCTCTCTCGCTCTCCTTCCCGCTCTCCTTCTCTCTCTCCTTCTCTCTCTCCTTCTCTCTCCTTCTCTCTCTCCTTCTCGCTCTCCTTCTCTCTCTCTCGCTCTCCTTCTCTCGCTCTCCTCTCTCTCTCTCTCTCTCTCTCTCTCGCTCTCCTTCGCTCTCCTTCTCTCTCTCTCGCTCTCCTTCTCTCTCTCCTTCTCGCTCTCCTTCTCTCTCTCTCGCTCTCCTTCTCTCTCTCTCGCTCTCCTCTCTCTCTCGCTCTCCTTCTCTCTCCTTCTCTCTCTCCTTCTCGCTCTCCTCTCTCACTCTCCTTCTCTCTCTCTCGCTCTCCTTCTCTCTCTCTCGCTCTCCTTCTCTCTCTCTCGCTCTCCTTCTCTCTCTCTCGCTCTCCTTCTCTCTCTCTCGCTCTCCTCTCTCGCTCTCCTTCTCTCTCTCGCTCTCCTTCCCGCTCTCCTTCTCTCTCTCGCTCTCCTTCCCGCTCTCCTTCTCTCTCTCGCTCTCCTTCCCGCTCTCCTTCTCTCTCTTCTTCTCGCTCTCCTTCTCTCTCTTCTTCTCGCTCTCCTTCTCTCTCTTCTTCTCGCTCTCCTTCTCTCTCTCTTCTCGCTCTCCTTCTCTCTCTTCTTCTCGCTCTCCTTCTCTCTCTCTCGCTCTCCTTCTCTCTCTCTCGCTCTCCTCTCTCTCTCTCTCGCTCTCCTCTCGCTCTCCTTCTCTCTCTCGCTCTCCTTCTCTCTCTCGCTCTCCTTCTCTCTCTCGCTCTCCTTCTCTCTCTCGCTCTCCTTCTCTCTCTCGCTCTCCTTCTCTCTCTCGCTCTCCTTCTCTCTCTCGCTCTCCTTCCCGCTCTCCTTCTCTCTCTCGCTCTCCTTCTCTCTCTTCTTCTCGCTCTCCTTCTCTCTCTCTCGCTCTCTTCCTTCCCGCTCTCCTTCTCTCTCCCGCTCTCCTTTCTCTCTCTCGCTCTCTCTCTCGCTCTCCTCTCTCCCGCTCTCCTTCTCTCTCTCTTCTCGCTCGCTCTCTTCTCTCCCGCTCTCCTTCTCTCTCTCGCTCTCCTTCCCGCTCTCCTTCTCTCTCTCGCTCTCCTTCTCTCTCCTTCTCGCTCTTGCTCACTCCTTCTCGCTCTTCCTCGCACTCGCTCTTTTTTCTCTCTCGCTCTCCTTCCCGCTCTCCTTCTCTCTCTTCTCGCTCTCCTCTCTCGCTCTCTCTCGCTCTCCTTCTCTCTCTCGCTCTCCTTCTCTCTCTCGCTCTCTCTCTCTCGCTCTCCTTCTCTCTCTCGCTCTCCTTCTCTCTCTCGCTCTCCTTCTCTCTCTCGCTCTCTTCTCTCTCTCTCCTTCTCTCTCTCGCTCCTTCTCTCTCTCGCTCTCCTTCTCTCTCTCGCTCTCCTTCCCGCTCTCCTTCTCTCTCTCGCTCTCCTTCTCTCTCTCGCTCTCCTTCTCTCTCTCGCTCTCCTTCTCGTTCTCCTTCTCTCTCTCTCTGCTTCCCGCTCTGCTTCTCTCTTCTCTCCTTGACTCTTTCTCTTCTATATTCTCCAGGAGATCTCATCAATGTCTGGGTCGTCCGAGGCGGTGGCATCGAGGGCTGAAGAGGAAGAGGAGGCCATGCAGACCGACTCTCTCCCAGAGGGCACAGTGAGGGTCGTGACCCTGGAAGAGGCTGCTGCAGCTGGGATACAGGTCCATATGGAGGAACAGAACCAAGGGGAGCAGGAGGTACGCTTCATTTCTGAGCAAGCTTGTTGTTTAGTTGTCAAGGTGTGTGAATGTAATTACATTGTCCTCAACATTTTCCCCCTTTTTTTCTCTGCATCCTGTTGTCTAGGGTCTGCCTGCGGAGCTGATGTCTGAAGGTGGCTCGGGGGGCCAGCAGACCCTGATGGTGACGGGTTTAACCCCCGAGGAGCTGGCTGTTACCGCTGCAGCCGAGCAGGCAGCACAACACGCTGCGACTGAGGAGGCCCAGGCCAAGGCCATACAGGCTGTCCTGCAGGCCGCACAGCACGCTGTCATGAGTGAGTGCACAGATGGGTGGGTGTGCGGAAGGGTGGGCAGAGACCCAGACAGCCAGCCAGCCAGAGAGAGAGCCAGCCAGAGAGAGCGAGAGAGAGCCAGCCAGCCTGGCCCTGGCCATACACGCTGTCATGAGGAAGTAGAGAAAGACAGACTGGGGACTAGGGCCTACTGCTCCACTAGAATCTACTGCTCCACTAGGGCCTACTGCTCCACTAGGGCCTACTGGGTCTACTGCTCCACTAGGGTCTACTGCTCCACTAGGTCCTACTGGGTCTACTGCTCCACTAGGGTCTACTGGGTCTACTGCTCCACTAGAATCTACTGCTCCACTAGGGTCTACTGCTCCACTAGGTCCTACTGGGTCTACTGCTCCACTAGGGTCTACTGGGTCTACTGCTCCACTAGAATCTACTGCTCCACTAGAATCTACTGCTCCACTAGAATCTACTGCTCCACTAGAATCTACTGCTCCACTAGGGTCTACTGCTCCACTAGGGTCTACTGCTCCACTAGGGTCTACTGGGTCTACTGCTCCACTAGGGTCTACTGGGTCTACTGCTCCACTAGGGTCTACTGGGTCTACTGCTCCACTAGAATCTACTGGGTCTACTGCTCCACTAGGGTCTACTGGGTCTACTGCTCCACTAGGGTCTACTGGGTCTACTGCTCCACTAGGGTCTACTGCTCCACTAGGGTCTACTGGGTCTACTGCTCCACTAGGGTCTACTGGGTCTACTGCTCCACTAGGGTCTACTGGGTCTATTGCTCCACTAGGTTCTACTGCTCCACTAGAATCTACTGCTCCACTAGGGCCTACTGCTCCACTAGGGCCTACTGCTCCACTAGGGCCTACTGCTCCACTAGGGTCTACTGCTCCACTAGGGTCTACTGGGTCTACTGCTCCACTAGGGCCTACTGCTCCACTAGGGCCTACTGGGTCTACTGCTCCACTAGGTCCTACTGGGCCTACTGCTCCACTAGGTCCTACTGGGTCTACTGCTCCACTAGGGCCTACTGCTCCACTAGGGCCTACTGCTCCACTAGGGCCTACTGCTCCACTAGGTCCTACTGGGTCTACTGCTCCACTAGGTCCTACTGGGTCTACTGCTCCACTAGGTCCTACTGGGCCTACTGCTCCACTAGGTCCTACTGGGCCTACTGCTCCACTAGGGCCTACTGGGCCTACTGCTCCACTAGGGTCTACTGGGTCTACTGCTCCACTAGGGTCTACTGGGTCTACTGCTCCACTAGGGTCTACTGGGTCTACTGCTCCACTAGGGTCTACTGGGTCTATTGCTCCACTAGGTCCTACTGGGCCTACTGCTCCACTAGGTCCTACTGGGTCTACTGCTCCACTAGAATCTACTGCTCCACTAGGGCCTACTGCTCCACTAGGGCCTACTGCTCCACTAGGTCCTACTGGGTCTACTGCTCCACTAGGTCCTACTGGGTCTACTGCTCCACTAGGTCCTACTGGGCCTACTGCTCCACTAGGGCCTACTGGGCCTACTGCTCCACTAGGGCCTACTGCTCCACTAGGGTCTACTGCTCCACTAGGGTCTACTGGGCCTACTGCTCCACTAGGGCCTACTGCTCCACTAGGGCCTACTGCTCCACTAGGGCCTACTGCTCCACTAGGGCCTACTGCTCCACTAGGTTTTACTGCTCCACTAGGGCCTACTGCTCCACTAGGGCCTACTGCTCCACTAGGGCCTACTGCTCCACTAGGGCCTACTGGTCTATTGCTCCACTAGAATCTACTGCTACACTAGGGCCTACTGGGCCTACTGCTCCACTAGGGCCTACTGCTCCACTAGGTCCTACTGGGTCTACTGCTCCACTAGGGTCTACTGGTCCTACTGCTCCACTAGGGCCTACTGCTCCACTAGGGCCTACTGCTCCACTAGGTCCTACTGGGTCTACTGCTCCACTAGAATCTACTGCTCCACTAGGGCCTACTGCTCCAGCACCAGGGCCTGTTTACACAAAGCATCTGAGTAGGAGTGCTGATCTAGGATCAGTTTAAACTTTTTAAAATAAAAATGAATGAGGTTACTTGGACAAGGGGGACCTGATCCGAGATCAGCACTCCTACTCTGAGACACTATGAATACGGGCCCTGATGTAGAACCAGCAGGCGTGTCATTACAGACTTGTTGAATCCCAGCGCTGGCACATCTTATGAAGACTAGCAGGTTGGCTGTTTTAACCAGATGTGTGGTAGGGCTGGAGAGAGAAACCTTGGTGTTAGCAGTCTCGTCTCTCCTGTCTCCCTCCAGATGAAGGAGACGGTGGCCATCACACCACCACCATCCCCATTGTGTTGACTCAGGCTGAGCTGGCAGCCCTGGTACAACAACAGCAGCAGCTGCAGGAGGCCCAGGCTCTTGCTCAGGCCCAGGCTCTTGCTCAGGCCCAGGCTCTTGCTCAGGCCCAGGCTCTTGCTCAGGCCCAGGCTCTTGCTCAGGCCCAGGCTCTTGCTCAGGCCCAGGCAGCAGCAGCACAACACAACCAGGTCGGTCAACCCAACCACTTTTACTGCCTGTCGTTAACCGTTTGTCTGCCTGCCTGTCTGTCACTAACTTTCTGCCTGTCTGTCGCTAACTGCCTGTCTCCAACTGTCTCCTACTGCCCAGGCAGCAGCACAACACAACCAGGTCAGTCGGCCCAACCTCTGTTTTACTCTAACGGTCTGCCTGTCTCTGTCTCTAACTGGTCTGCCTGCCTCTAACCACTCTGCTTGCCTCTGTCTCTAACCGCTCTGCTTGCCTCTGTCTCTAACCGCTCTGCCTGTCTCTGTCTCTAACCGCTCTGCCTGTCTCTGTCTCTAACCGCTCTGCCTGTCTCTGTCTCTAACCGCTCTGCCTGTCTCTGTCTCTAACCGCTCTGCCTGTCTCTGTCTCTAACCGCTCTGCCTGTCTCTAACCGCTCTGCCTGTCTCTAACCGCTCTGCCTGTCTCTAACCGCTCTGCCTGTCTCTAACCGCTCTGCCTGTCTCTAACCGCTCTGCCTGTCTCTAACCGCTCTGCCTGTCTCTAACCGCTCTGCCTGTCTCTAACCGCTCTGCCTGTCTCTAACCGCTCTGCCTGTCTCTAACCGCTCTGCCTGTCTCTAACCGCTCTGCCTGTCTCTAACCGCTCTGCCTGTCTCTAACCGCTCTGCCTGTCTCTAACCGCTCTGCCTGTCTCTAACCGCTCTGCCTGTCTCTAACCGCTCTGCCTGTCTCTAACCGCTCTGCCTGTCTCTGTCTCTAACCGCTCTGCCTGTCTCTGTCTCTAATCGCTCTGCCTGTCTCTGTCTCTAATCGCTCTGCCTGTCCCTGTCTCTAATCGCTCTGCCTGTCCCTGTCTCTAACCGCTCTGCCTGTCTCTAACCGCTCTGCCTGCCTCTGCCTCTAACCGCTCTGCCTGTCTCTAACCGCTCTGCCTGTCTCTGTCTCTAACCGCTCTGCCTGCCTCAAACTAACTGTCTCTGTCTGCCTGTCTCTGTCTAACTGTCTCTGTCTAACTGTCTCTAATCGCTCTGCCTGTCTCTGTCTGCCTGTCTCTAATCGCTCTGCCTGCCTCAAACTAACTGTCTCTGTCTGCCTGTCTCTGTCTAACTGTCTCTGTCTAACTGTCTCTGTCTAACTGTCTCTGTCTAACTGTCTCTGTCTAACTGTCTGTCTGTATCTATCGTTCTGTCTAGTCTCATTCTATTGATCGTATAGATCACGACACTTGGAATCATTTAAATAGTATGATTTATGTTAAGATAGAAAGCAACACCGTTCGTGTATGGAACCATTCGTTGACCTAACAGAATTAACTTTATAGTGAATCTAACAGCGAGGAGGATTACCTGCGCTGCTTGATTGACAGGGGGCGGGGCTTGTTGTGTGTGTGGGAAGTAGCCACGAGTTGAGGAGGGAGACGACAGAGTAAACTAGGGGGGGGGGGAAACGAACGTTGGGCTTTAGTATTGCGTGCGATATGCATCTCTTTTTGCGATATTGATATTATGGTTTCGATGTGAATTATTGTGCAGCCCTGCTGTCTTGTCTGTTTTCTGTCTGTCTTATAGGCGATCTGAATGTATTGTTTGCATTTGTTAAGGAAGCACCTTGAACTGCATTTTAATTATTACGAAATGCTTTTATAAGTAAAGTTTATGATTTGACCCAGCCCACCGAGGGCCTGGCCCCGGCAGACAGCCTGAACGACCCAGCGTCAGAGAGCAACGCCAATGAGCTGGCTGCCGCAGTGACCCAGGCTGCGGCCCGATTGGCTCCGTCCTGCACCTTAACCCCCACTCAGACAATGATGGTGACCAGCCCGGCTAAGATACAGGCAGCTACAACCATGGCAGAGGTGGTCAATGGAATAGAGTCTGCTGCTGGGGTGAGTGGATTGGACTAGATTGGCTTTCTGGCTGACCTCTGTTAACCTGATTTTAAAAAATAAATAAAAAATAATTATTGAAGTAACTCAAAATGGCTGTTATTTAGTTAGGTTCACTATGAGACATTATAAAACGGGTCACACATGCTCATGACATGTCTTATAATGCATTATAACCGCAGGCTTCAGGTAAAGTGTTACCAAACAGGGTTTTTCCTGGATAAAAATGGGGTTTAGGTGGTGGGCTTGGCGAATTTCCTGCAAAAATGGGTGATGCCCGATTTTAATATATACAAT
The DNA here is from genome assembly GCF_021184085.1 of Oncorhynchus gorbuscha. NCBI lineage: Eukaryota > Metazoa > Chordata > Actinopteri > Salmoniformes > Salmonidae > Oncorhynchus > Oncorhynchus gorbuscha. The sequence goes on along the minus strand of NC_060182.1, from coordinate 3,444,069 downwards.
GTTTTCTCTACATAAGTTTTTGTAAAAAAAAAAATGTAAAGGTAAAATAAACTGCATTTTAAAACAGTCAGTAATTTAATGTTAATGTAATTAATTTAGGGCTTGTAAAATTATACTTAGTCTAAATACAAGCCACAGCCATGAGACCCACTAATTAATTGGAGTATTTTATCAAACTAGTTTAACCTGCTTTTTTTGAGTGAAAACATACATTCAAATGAATTCAATTTAGTTTGATTTATCGCCCAGACCTCAATTCTACACTTTGCCATGAGGCTGAGAGAAAATGTGCTGTTTTAAAGCAAATTTCCTGAAATTCTTCACATCTTGCCATGACGTACAGTTGAACTCAGTTTTTCACAATTCCTGACATTTAATCCTAGTAAAAAATTCCCTGTCGTAGGTCAGTTAGGATCACCACTTTATTTTAAGAATGTGAAATGTCAGAATAATAGTAGAGAGAATGATTTATTTCAGCTTTAATTTCTTTCATTACATTCCCAGTGGGTCAGAAGTTTACATACACTCAATTAGTATTTGGTAGCATTACCTTTAAATTGTTTAAATTGGGTCAAACGTTTCGGTTGCATTCCACAATAAGTTGGGTGAATTTTGGCCCATTTCTCCTGACAGAGCTGGTGTAACTGAGTCAGGTTAGTAGGCCTCCTGACAGAGCTGGTGTAACTGAGTCAGGTGTGTAGGCCTCCTGACAGAGCTGGTGTAACTGAGTCAGGTTAGTAGGCCTCCTGACAGAGCTGGTGTAACTGAGTCAGGTGTGTAGGCCTCCTGACAGAGCTGGTGTAACTGAGTCAGGTTTGAAGGCCTTCTTGATTGCACACGCTTTTTCAGTTCTGCCCACAAATATTCTAGGATTGAGGTCAGGGCTTTGTGATGGCCACTCCAATACCTTGACTTTGTTGTCCTTAAGCCATTTTGCCACAACTTTGGAAGTATACTTGGGGTTTTTGTCCATTTGGAAGACCCATTTGCAACCAAGCTTTAACTTCCTGACTGATTGATGTCTTGAGATGTTGCTTCAATATATCCACATAATTTTCCTTTCCTCATGATGCCATCTATTTTGTGAAGTGCACCAGTCCTTCCTGCAGCAAAGCACCCCCACAACATGATGCTGCCACCCCCATGCTTCACGGTTGGGATGGTGTTCTTCGGCTTGCAAGCCTCCCCCTTGTTCCTCAAAATATAACGATGGTCATTATGGCCAAACAGTTCTATTTTTGTTTCATCAGATCAGAGGACATTTCTTCAAAAAGTACAATCTTTGTCCCCATGTGCAGTTGCAAACTGTAGTCTGGCTTTTTTTATGGCGGTTTTGGAGCAATGGCTTCTTATTTTCAATGACGGCCTAGGAACTAGTGGGTTAACTGAAATAATCTGTCTGTAAACAATTGTTGGAAAAATTACTTGTGTCATGTACAAAGTAGATGTCCTAACCGACTTGCCAAAACTATAGTTTCTTAACAAGAAATGTGTGGCCTGGTTAAAACTAGTTTTAATGACTCCAACCTAAGTGTACGTAAACTTCCGACTTCACCTGTATGCTATCTGAGTGACTCAAACATAACATTAATGACAAATCCTCCGTAATGCGTAATTTTTGGAATTTAAGATTCTCATCAAACTTTTATTTTGGTGATTGTTGATCTTAGAAAAGATAATATATCTTTAAATATCTGGTTTTAATCATTTTAAGTTTACACTGAAGAAATATTTTTCCGCCCTGAAAATTATTATTAAAATAATCTGTTTGAACATAGGCGGCCCGCCAAAGACTTTTTTTATACAGGAAAAAACCCTGCCAAAGAATGATGCGTATGTTTCCTAACCATCATGTTTCTTCCAGAGTCCTGATTTTCTCTTCTCTTCTTTGACAAACCACCTCATTATTGTATAATATCTTCTTATTTTTATTTTTTTAAATGACTAATCTGGCTGAATAAAGGTTCCAAAAGAAATAATATTTTTTGAAATTGTAAATATATATATATATATATATTAATGTAGATTCGCTCATTTTAATTATTACATATTTTTTCTGTTTTGTCTTCCTAAATGTGACATTTCTTCTTCTTCTTCTTCTTCTTCTTCTTCTTCTTCTTCTTCTTCTTCTTCTTCTTCTTCTTCTTCTTCTTCTTCTTCTTCTTCTTCTTCTTCTTCTTCTTCTTCTTCTTCTTCTTCTTCTTCTTCTTCTTCTTCTTCTTCTTCTTCTTCTTCTTCTTCTTCTTCTTCTTCTTCTTCTTCTTCTTCTTCTTCTTCTTCTTCTTCTTCTTCTTCTTCTTCTTCTTCTTCTTCTTCTTCTTCTTCTTCTTCTTCTTCTTCTTCTTCTTCTTCTTCTTCTTCTTCTTCTTCTTCTTCTTCTTCTTCTTCTTCTTCTTCTTCTTCTTCTTCTTCTTCTTCTTCTTCTTCTTCTTCTTCTTCTTCTTCTTCTTCTTCTTCTTCTTTTCTTCTTCTTCTTCTTTGTGTTTTGTTCTAACCTTTGTGTTTTGTTCTAACCACGCCTCCTGCGGTGGCCAAAGCCCCGCTGAAGAAAGACAACCAGTGGTTTGACGTTGGCATCGTCAAGGTGACCAACACGGTGGTCACGCACTACTACCTACCCGACGAAGACGCGGCTGCCGTTGATGTAAGACTCCGCTGACGTGACTACTGTTGTTCTGAAGCCACTGATGTTACCGATGATAATGCATTGGGGTTTTTATATAGAGCTTTTCTAAGTGCTTTCACACATTCGGACTTTGTGTTTCCTCAATTCCTCACACGCTCGCTCATAGTCTCATTCTCAAAATGTGTTGGAGGAGAACCTCCCAAGGTTCAGCCCTCTGAACTTCTCCTCCAATGCTTTTTGAGGGGGAGGAGCTAAGGAGAGACGATGCGACGAATCAAGGAGAGACTTATGATCTACGGCGGTTGACCGTAGTACCGGCAGTCATCAGTCATGGCCACAGTAAAATTCCACATGGCCATTGAGTCACGGTGATCTCCTTTTATGCATTATAAACATGCTTTGGTTGTACCCAACTTGCTAATGACCATCAGGTCCTAATGGCCTGGTACTCAGGGCTCTATTGTCCCTCCATCAGGTCCTAATGGCCTGGTACTCAGGGCTCTATTGTCCCTCCATCAGGTCCTAATGGCCTGGTACTCAGGGCTCTATTGTCCCTCCATCAGGTTCTAATGGCCTGGTACTCAGGGCTCTATTGTCCCTCCATCAGGTCCTAATGGCCTGGTTCTCAGGGCTCTATTGTCCCTCCATCAGGTCCTAATGGTCTGGTTCTCAGGGCTCTATTGTCTCTCCATCGGGTCCTAATGGCCTGGTACTCAGGGCTCTATTGTCCCTCCATCAGGTCCTAATGGCCTGGTACTCAGGGCTCTATTGTCCCTCCATCAGATCCTAATGGCCTGGTACTCAGGGCTCTGTTGTCCCTCCATCAGGTGCTAATGGTCGGGTACTCAGGGTTCCGTTGTCCCTCCATCAGGTCCTAATGGCCTGGTACTCAGGGCTCTATTGTCCCTCCATCAGGTCCTAATGGCCTGGTACTCAGGGCTCTGTTGTCCCTCCATCAGGTCCTAATGGCCTGGTACTCAGGGCTCTATTGTCACTCTAACGCCTCTGACTTTGATGCAGATGTGATCTGAAATCACATCCAACACTTATCATCAAAACAGTACACAGCTTTTAAAAGCTTTTTAAAACTCCCCTCACTGTGATGATCAGTATTGAAGAAACAAGTTCAACAGCAGGTTGAAACAGTGGAAAACATGGTTGTTTTAAAGCACATATGTCAGAGTCAAGGCCCGCGGGCCACATCCGGCCCGCGAGAAGGTTTTTTACGGCCCCTGGGATGATCTTGATTTATTATTAGAACCGGCCCGCAGACCGCAGCAAGCCAGCAGCCCGCAGATCTTTTACACGCACCAATACTACATTTCCCACAATGCAACGGTGACGCACCGAGCAGTAGGCTGCTTCATTTCAATATTTATTGGCACAGCAGTTGTCAGCATCACAGTAAAATTAACTTTCAGATACCCATCAAAAATGGCAAAACGGAAGGTGGACACTGAGAACCGGGGGTTTCAAACAAGGTGGGAGTCGGAGTATTTGTTCACGGAGGTAGCTGGAAAACCTGTGTGTCTTCTGTGTGGAGAAAGTGTGGCGGTACTGAAAGAGTATAATCTGAGACGACATTATGAAACGAAACACGCGGACAAAAACAAGAATATGGACATGGAACAAAGGCTACAAAAGGCAGAGGAATTAAAACGAGGCCTCAAATCTCGACAGGCTCTGTTCAAAAAAGCCAAATCACAAGGCCAGGCTGCTGTCAAGGCCAGTTTTATTTTGGCAGAAGAGATCGCTAAATCAGCCCGGCCATTTACGGAGGGGGATTTCATCAAAAACTGCATGATTAAAGTTTGTGACGAAGTTTGCCCAGAAAAAGGCAACTCTTTTTAAATGTGAGTCTGAGCAGAAACACCATTGCCGAGAGAGTAGACCAGTTGTCCATCAATCTAAAAGAGCAGCTTGTGAAAAAGGGAAAAGATTTCATTGCATATTCCTTGGCTGTGGATGAGAGCACCGACATTTCTGACATTGCCCAGTTGTCAATTTTCATCCGCGGAGTGGACTCCAGCCTAAGCGTGACAGAGGAGTTTTTGGCTTTACGTCCTATGCATGGCACAACTACGGGGCATGATTTGTATGAAGAGGTGTCAAGATGTGTAAATGAGATGGAGCTGCCTTGGGAAAAACTCGTGGGTTTGACAACCGACGGAGCACCTGCGATGTGTGGACACAGGAGCGGACTGGTGTCAAAGATACGGGAAAAGATGCAAGAGGAAAACGCGACAGGTGAGCTGACAGCTTATCATTGTATCATACACCAGGAAGCGTTGTGCGGTAAAGCCTTGAAAATGGAGCATGTAATGAGCATCATCACGCGCACAGTTAACTTTATCAGAGCCAAAGGTTTGAATCACCGCCAGTTCAAGGCATTTCTGACGGAGTTAGAAACGGAGCATGGTGATTTGCCTTATCACACAGAGGTGCGATGGCTAAGCCAGGGAAAGGTGCTTCAAAGATGTTTCGAGCTTCGTGAGGAGATTTGTCTGTTCTTGGACAGCAAAGGGAAAGACACAACACAACTCCGAGACGAAATGTTTCTGTGTGAAATGGCTTTTCTGTGTGACATTACGAGTCATCTGAATGCAATGAACTTGCAGCTGCAGGGTCGGGATCGTGTCATCTCTGATATGTACAGTACAGTGAAGGCATTTAAAACCAAACTGACTCTGTGGGAGACGCAGATGCGGAAAGAAAATTTGAGCCACTTTCCCAGCTGCCAGACCATGAAAGAGAAGCTCTCTACCAGTGCGTTCCCGAGCGCACAGTTGGCTGATAAAATAGGTATGCTTGCCGCTGACTTTCGACGCCGATTTGCTGACTTTGAAGCACAAAAAGCAGGTTGGAACTGCTCGGTAACCCATTTGCTGTTGACGTGGAAAGCTCACCACCAAACCTCCAAATGGAGTTGATTGACCTCCAATGCAATGATGCACTGAGGGCAAAATATGCGGCAGTGGGTGCTGCGGAGTTCGCCCGTTTCCTCCCGACACAATGCCCCAGCTGCGCATCCAGGCTGCTCAAACGTTGTCTATGTTTGGCAGCACATACCTGTGTGAACAACTGTTTTCTTTGATGAACTTGAACAAAACATCACACAGAAGTCGACTTACTGCTGAACACCTCCACTCAATTCTGAGGATTTCCTCAGCTCAGAGCCTTACCCCGAACATTGATGAACTTGTGGAAAAGATGGGACACCACCAAGTATCACCCTCAACCTCAAACAAGTGAACATTACTGTGCAATCACATATTTAGAGTTTTTACTCAGTTCAAGTTTAAAAGTTAAAGTTTAATATTTGTTTTCACTGCATGTTACTTCTCCTTAAACAAAGTGTTGTTTTTGATTAATAGATTTTTGCACTTTATTTTATTGTATTTCAATCCAATTATATTTTAAAAATATTTCAGTTGAGTGGATGATAGAAAATTGCTATTATTGTTTTTTTCTTTGAAGTAAATTTAGCCCACTTTTGCTAAAATAGAAAATATAGGCTACTGATGGTGCCTTGAATACCGGTTTCTTTCATTTAATGTTCATGTTATGGGGATTTTTATATAAAGGAAATGTGTCTTTTGTGTCTGTTGAAAATTAAAGATTACTGACAGAGCCATAAGAAAATATTGCTTTATTTATCTGATCATATTGGAATATATTTGTTAGGTTTTCAGTAGGTTCAATTAGGTTCACTAGACTATATGCGTCATTTAAAAAAATTCAATGAACATTCGAACAGTCCGGCCCTCGGCTTGTAGCTAAATTTTTTATTTGGCCCTCCGTCCATTTGACTTTGACACCCCTGTTTTAAAGCCTTAACACAACAAAATGGACAATGCTTTCCGAGCTAATGATTATTTCAAAACACCCATAATTATATAACCTATAACCCTTGGCGATACTGTTGGTTCAATGATTGTGGGAGAGGACCTATAACCCTTGGCGATGCTGTTGGTCCAATGATTGTCGGGAGAGAACCTATAACCCTTGGCGATGCTGTTGGTCCAATGATTGCGGGAGAGAACCTATAACCCTTGGCGATGCTGTTGGTCCAATGATTGTGGGAGAGAACCTATAACCCTTGGCGATGCTGTTGGTTCAATGATTGTGGGAGAGGACCTATAACCCTTGGCGATACTGTTGGTCCAATGATTGTGGGAGAGAACCTATAACCCTTGGCGATACTGTTGGTTCAATGATTGTGGGAGAGAACCTATAACCCTTGGCGATGCTGTTGGTCCAATGATTGTGGGAGAGAACCTATAACCCTTGGCGATACTGTTGGTCCAATGATTGTGGGAGAGAACCTATAACCCTTGGCGATACTGTTGGTCCATTGATTGTGGGAGAGAACCTATAACCCTTGGCGATACTGTTGGTCCATTGATTGTGGGAGAGAACCTATAACCCTTGGCGATACTGTTGGTTAAATGATTGTGCAGGGCGGCTTATAGTTCACCTTCGGTTATAGTGAATTTTGATTTTGAATAGCCTCGTAAAAGGTAATTTTTATATATTTTCATAATTAATTGAGTGACACATTACCTTTTTAGTTATACAGAATATCTCACCACCAGTCTCCTCCCTCACTTTTTAGTCCTTTCTAGAGCGCACAGCAATGCTGTCAACTGTTTAGTGACACTATCTTTCATTGCGACAACATGTTACAATCAATGTTATTAAATGAAGCTCTGGGTAGCTACAGGAACAAGGTTAGAGAGCTCATGACATTACAGCCTTATTCTAAAATGTATTAAATTGTTTTTTTTTGTTCTTATCAATTTACACCCAATACCCCATAATGACAAAACAAAAACATGTTTTAAAAAAAAATATAAAAAAATATCACATTTACATACGTATTCAGACACTTTACTCTGTGCTTTGTTGAAGCACCTTTTGCAGCAATTACAGGCTCGAGTCTTCTTGGGTATGACGCTACCAGCTTGTCACACCTGTATTTGAGGAGTTTCTCCCATTCTTCTCTGCAGATCCTCTCAAGCTCTGTCAGGATGGATGGGGAGCGTTGCTGCTCAGCTATTTTCAGGTCTCTCCAGAGATTTTCGATCAGGTTCAAGTCCAGGCTCTGGCTGGGCCACTCAGGGACATTCAGAGACTTGTCCCGAAGCCACTCCTACATTGTCTTGGCTGTGTGCGTAGGCTTGTTGTCCTGTTGGAAGGTGAACCTTCGCCCCCAGTCTGAGGTCCTGAGCGCTCTGGAGCAGGTTTTCATCAAGGATCTCTCTGTACTTTGCTCCGTTCGTCTTTCCCTCGATCCTGATTTAGTCTCCAAGTCCCTGCCTCTGAAAAACATCCCCACAGCATGATGCTGCCACCACCATGCTTCACCGTAGGGATGGTGCCAGGTTTCCTCCAGACGTGACGCTTGGCATTCAGGCAAAAGAGTTCAATCTTGGTTTCATCAGAGATGGTTGTCCATCTGGAAGGTTCTCCCATCTCCACAGAGGAATTCTGGAGCTCTGTCAGTGACCATCGGGTTCTTGGTCACCTCCCTGACAAAGGCCGTTCTCACCCGATTGCACAATTTGGCCGGGCGGCCAGCTCTAGGAAGAGTCTTGGTGGTTCCAAACTTCTTCTAATTAAGAATAAAGGGCACTGTCCTCTTAGGCACTTTCAATATTGCAGAAATGTTTTGGTACCCTTCCCTAGATCTGTGCCTCGACACAATCCCTACGGACAATTCCTTCGACCTCATGTCTTGGTTTTTGCTCTGACATGGACTGTCAGCTGTGGGACCTTTATATAGACAGGTGTGTGTCTTTCCAAATCATGTCCAATCAATTGAATTTACCACAGGTGGACTCTAGTCAAGTTGTAGAAACATCTCAAGGACGATCAATGGAAACAGGATGCACCTGCGCTGCTGCGCCTTCTTCACCACACTGTCTGTGTGGGTGGACCAATTCAGTTAGTCTGTGATGTGTACGCCGAGGAACTTAACTTACTACCCACTACTGTCCCGTCAGCCTATGTCACGGAGCCTGATAAGATATCAAGGAAAACATGTCGTTTTTCTGTGTGTTGTAGGATGACTCTGGGACGATCCCGGACTACAGTCAGATGAGGAAGATGGACCTCCAGCCAGGGACGGCGTATAAATTCAGAGTGGCCGGGATCAACACCTGTGGTCGGGGGAACTTCTCAGAGGTCTCGGCCTTCAAGACGTGTCTACCGGGCTTCCCCGGAGCTCCCTGTGCTATCAAGATCAGCAAGGTAACACATTTTATTTGATTCAATTACATTTGTAGTATTTAACCAGTTAAGTCAGTAAAGAACCAATTCTAAACATATTTGACCCAGGGAGTGTTATTTTATCAAACATATTTGACCCAGGAAGTGTTATTTTATCAAACATATTTGACCCAGGAAGTGTAATTTTATCAAACATATTTGACCCAGGAAGTGTAATTTTATCAAACATATTTGACCCAGGAAGTGTAATTTTATCAAACATATTTGACCCAGGAAGTGTAATTTTATCAAACATATTTGACCCAGGAAGTGTAATTTTATCAAACATATTTGACCCAGGAAGTGTAATTTTATCAAACATATTTGACCCAGGAAGTGTAGTGTTATTAAACATATTTGACCCAGGAAGTGTAATTTTATCAAACATATTTGACCCAGGAAGTGTAATTTTATCAAACATATTTGACCCAGGAAGTGTAGTGTTATTAAACATATTTGACCCAGGAAGTGTAATTTTATCAAACATATTTGACCCAGGAAGTGTAATTTTATCAAACATATTTGACCCAGGAAGTGTAGTGTTATTAAACATATTTGACCCAGGAAGTGTAGTGTTATTAAACATATTTGACCCAGGAAGTGTAATTTTATCAAACATATTTGACCCAGGAAGTGTAATTTTATCAAACATATTTGACCCAGGAAGTGTAATTTTATCAAACATATTTGACCCAGGAAGTGTAGTGTTATTAAACATATTTGACCCAGGAAGTGTAATTTTATCAAACATATTTGACCCAGGAAGTGTAATTTTATCAAACATATTTGACCCAGGAAGTGTAATTTTATCAAACATATTTGACCCAGGAAGTGTAATTTTATCAAACATGTTTGACCCAGGAAGTGTAGTGTTATTAAACATATTTGACCCAGGAAGTGTAATTTTATCAAACATATTTGACCCAGGAAGTGTAATTTTATCAAACATATTCGACCCAGGAAGTGTTATTTTATCAAACATATTCGACCCTGGAAGTGTTATTTTATCAAACATATTTGACCCTGGAAGTGTTATTTTATCAAACATTTGACCCTGGAAGTGTTATTTTATCAAACATATTTGACCCAGGAAGTGTTATTTTATCAAACATATTTGACCCAGGAAGTGTTATTTTATCAAACATATTTGACCCAGGAAGTGTTATTTTATCACGCATGTTTTATTTCACCTTGTTTATATGATTGTGTTTTTAGCTCATATCACACTTTCTTCCCCTCTTCCTCTCCCCCTCTTCCTCTCCCCCTCTTCCTCTCCCCCCTCCTCCCTCTATCTTTCCTCCCTCTCTCCCCTCAGAGCCCAGACGGCGCCCACTTGACCTGGGAGCCTCCGTCGGTCACATCTGGTAAGATCATTGAGTACTCTGTGTACCTGGCCATCCAGAGCGCCCAGAGCGGGGAGCAGGCCAAGCCCACCACCACCACCACCCCAGCCCAGCTGGCTTTCATGCGAGTGTTCTGTGGGCCCAACCCTTCCTGCCTGGTGCAGTCGTCCAGCCTCTCCAACGCACACATAGACTACACCACCAAGCCTGCCATCATCTTCCGCATCGCAGCTCGCAACGAGAAAGGTTATGGCCCTGCCACGCAAGTCAGGTGGCTCCAAGGTACGGAACGTTATGTTAAACTCGATTCACTTGTCAATATCACATTGAACAAAAATATAAACGCAACATGTAAAGTGTTGGTCCCATGTTTCATGAGCTGAAATTAAAGATCCCAGAAATGTTCCATTATGAACAAGAATCTTTTTTTCTCTAAATTGTTTTTCACAAATTTGTTTACATCCCTGTTAGTGAGCATTTCTCTTTTGCCACGATAGTCCATCCACCTGACATGTGGCATATCAAGAAGCTGAGTGAACAAAATATTCATTACACAGGTGCGCCTTGTGCTGGGAGCATTAATAGGCCACTCTAAAATGTTCAGTTTTGTTACACAACACAATGCCATAGATGTCTCAAGTTTTTAGGGAGCGTGTAATTGACATGCTGACTGCAGGAATGTCCACCAGAGATGTTGCCAGAGAATTTGAATGTTCATTTCTCTACCATAAGCCGCCTCTAAGCCGTCAGTAAGTCCAACCGGCCTGACAACCACAGACCATGTGTAAACACGCCAGCCCAGGACCTCCACATCTGGCTTCTTCACCTGCGGGATCGTCTGAGACCAGCCACCTGGACAGCTTATGAAACTGTGGGTTTGCACAACCGAAGAATTTCTGCACAAACTGTCAGAAACCTGTCTTAAGGAAGTTGACCTGCGTGCTCGTCCTCACCAGGGTTTCCCAGCCCCCCCATGGTCTGCATAACCACCAGACGTCACCACACCCGTTGAGCATGTTTGGGATGCTCTGGATCGACGTGTATGGCGGTGTGTTCCAGTTCCTGACGATATCCGGTATCGTCACACAACCATTGAAGAGGAGCGGGACAACAACTCTGTGAAGATGTCATGCTGCAAAAAGACAAAATGGTGGTCACACCCAGACACCGACTGGTTTTCTCATCTAGGCCATAATAATAATAATAATATATGCCATTTAGCAGACGCTTTTATCCAAAGCGACTTACAGTCATGTGTGCATACATTCTACGTATGGGTGGTCCCGGGAATCGAACCCACTACCCTGGTGTTACAAGCGCCATGCTCTACCAACTGAGCTACAGAAGGACCCATAAATTAGGGCCGGAATCAAAATTTTTCAGTTGACTGATTTCCTCATATGAACTTGTAACTCCAGTAAAATCTTTGAAATGTTGTTCAGTACAATCTGTTTCCCCTCTCCCTGTAGAGATTAGTAAAGATGGCCTTGCTGGTAAACCTACCGTGAAGCGACCAGGTTCCTCACCTGACATGTGAGTACTAGGATTCATCCTCCTTTCTCTCTCTCTCTTTTTATTTTTAGTATCCACAGAACGATTTAAATAAGAAGTTAGAATTCGTGAATTCGGGTGTTTTTAAACTGTACATTCCTATTTTAAAAAATACTATGAATTTATTTATTTATTTGGAAATGCAAAAGTGTTTGAAAAAGTTTTTCAGTCGTCGGTCGTAGTCACCCCTCGGTCATAACTCTCAACTTAACTCTCTGTCCTAACTCTGCAGCCTTATCCATGTTCATCTGTTGATTCATGTTTTGTCTCCTCATGTAGGAAACCTGCTGGTCCGAAGAAGGCCAGATCAGACCAGTGAGGGGTTACCTTCCTCTCCCCTTGTTGTCCATGATGACTATGACTGAAATGAATACAACACCTTCCTACTGAATACAATACCGCAGGCTCCACCTAGACCCCGGACTCCAACCTCTACCAGAACCCCATCTAACCCTACAACGGCACATCCTGAACCCAGACCAGCCCCATCCTGAACCCAGACCAGCCCCATCCTGAACCCAGACCAGCCCCATCCTGAACCCAGACCAGCCCCATCCTGAACCCAGACCAGCCCCATCCTGAACCCAGACCAGCCCCATCCTGAACCCAGACCAGCCCCATCCTGAACCCAGACCCCCCCATCCTGAACCCAGACCAGCCCCATCCTGAACCCAGACCAGCCCCATCCTGAACCCAGACCAGCCCCATCCTGAACCCAGACCAGCCCCATCCTGAACCCAGACCAGGCCCCCCATCCTGAACCCAGACCAGGCCCCCCATCCTGAACCCAGACCAGGCCCATCCTGAACCCAGACCAGGCCCATCCTGAACCCAGACCAGGCCCATCCTGAACCCAGACCAGCCCCATCCTGAACCCAGACCAGCCCCATCCTGAACCCAGACCAGCCCCATCCTGAACCCAGACCAGCCCCATCCTGAACCCAGACCAGCCCCATCCTGAACCCAGACCAGCCCCATCCTGAACCCAGACCAGCCCCATCCTGAACCCAGACCAGCCCCATCCTGAACCCAGACCAGCCCCATCCTGAACCCAGACCAGCCCCATCCTGAACCCAGACCAGCCCCATCCTGAACCCAGACCAGCCCCATCCTGAACCCAGACCAGGCCCCCCATCCTGAACCCAGACCAGCCCCATCCTGAACCCAGACCAGCCCCATCCTGAACCCAGACCAGCCCCATCCTGAACCCAGACCAGCCCCATCCTGAACCCAGACCAGCCCCATCCTGAACCCAGACCAGGCCCCCCATCCTGAACCCAGACCAGCCCCATCCTGAACCCAGACCAGCCCCATCCTGAACCCAGACCAGGCCCCCCCATCCTGAACCCAGACCAGCCCCATCCTGAACCCAGACCAGGCCCATCCTGAACCCAGACCAGCCCCATCCTGAACCCAGACCAGGCCCATCCTGAACCCAGACCAGCCCCATCCTGAACCCAGACCAGGCCCCCATCCTGAACCCAGACCAGGCCCCCCATCCTGAACCCAGACCAGGCCCCCCATCCTGAACCTAGACCAGGCCCCCATCCTGAACCTAGACCAGCCCCCTTACTGAACCCAGACCAGGCCCCCATCCTGAACCCAGACCAGGCCCCCAATCCTGAACCCAGACCAGGCCCCCAATCCTGAACCCAGACCAGGCCCCCAATCCTGAACCCAGACCAGGCCCCCAATCCTGAACCCAGACCAGGCCCCCAATCCTGAACCCAGACCAGGCCCCCAATCCTGAACCCAGACCAGGCCCCCAATCCTGAACCCAGACCAGGCCCCCCATCCTGAAACTAGACCAGACCCCCCCATCCTGAACCCAGACCAGGCCCCCCATCCTGAACCCAGACCAGGCCCCCAATCCTGAACCCAGACCAGGCCCCCATCCTGAACCCAGACCAGGCCCCCCATCCTGAACCCAGACCAGGCCCCCCATCCTGAACCCAGACCAGGCCCCCCATCCTGAACCCAGACCAGGCCCCCATCCTGAACCCAGACCAGGCCCCCCATCCTGAACCCAGACCAGGCCCCCCATCCTGAACCCAGACCAGGCCCCCCATCCTGAACCCAGACCAGGCCCCCCATCCTGAACCCAGACCAGGCCCCCCATCCTGAACCCAGACCAGGCCCCCCATCCTGAACCCAGACCAGGCCCCCCATCCTGAACCTAGACCAGGCCCCCATCCTGAACCCAGACCAGGCCCGACCACCCATCAGTCACAAAATGGCTGCAAAATAGATAAAGCTGAGAAAAACCAGATCCCCTCATCACTGAACATTGTGGTGCTATGGACGCCTTATTTCACTCTTCTGTATTTCTTCTTCTTATTATTATTATTATTATTGACATTTACTTTTTTAAACCATGGAAAGCACATAATTAACTTTTTTTTATTTTCCTATGATATGATTTTCTGTGGAATACAAAATACTGTTCTGTCTGGTTTAACTGTTGTTGCTAGATAGTTCTCTAGTCTCGTTCGTGCGTTTCCTCTCCCCTGTTAATCTACACAAGCAATAGACAACACACATAACTGCTCATAATATAATCTAGTGTATCTCATTATTGGAGGGGGGGGGCGGCGGCATCAGTAGGTTCCATTCAGAAGAATCAGACGGTTGCTATAGGAGACGGTTGGAACATAAGAAGATGACATCATTGTCACATCGTCATAGAGATTTAATAAATACACCAAATGGACAGCAGGTCGCTGGGGAGAGGACAAGTGTTCCCCATTCCAAGGGAATCCTCATCGACCAATCAACACTCTGTATCTGTCCTGGCTGTCATCTTGCTTTGTGACATCACTGTGTTTTTAATGTGTAGCTATGTCAGAGAGGAGACTTGAGTTAAAGGATTAGCTTCAGAAAAAAATATCTGTGATTCATGTAGGTTTAGGAGACTGCTTTATTCTCCCTCTAGTTGACAATCTACTCCGGTAGTTTCTCTGCTTTCATTGGAGGAGTTTGTTGACAGTGATTTGGCTGACTGCCAGGGTGACAGTGATTTGGCTGACTGCCAGGGTGACAGTGATCTGGCTGACTGCCAGGGTGACAGTGATCTGGCTGACTGCCAGGGTGACAGTGATCTGGCTGACTGCCAGGGTGACAGTGATCTGGCTGACTGCCAGGGTGACAGTGATCTGGCTGACTGCCAGGGTGACAGTGATCTGGCTGACTGCCAGGGTGACAGTGATCTGGCTGACTGCCAGGGTGACAGTGATTTGGTTGACTGCCAGGGTGACAGTGATCTGGCTGACTGCCAGGGTGACAGTGATTGGCTGACTGCCAGGGTGACAGTGATTGGCTGACTGCCAGGGTGACAGTGATTTGGCTGACTGCCAGGGTGACAGTGATTGGCTGACTGCCAGGGTGACAGTGATTGGCTGACTGCCAGGGTGACAGTGATTGGCTGACTGCCAGGGTGACAGTGATTGGCTGACTGCCAGGGTGACAGTGATTGGCTGACTGCCAGGGTGACAGTGATTGGCTGACTGCCAGGGTGAAACAACCCAATACATATTTTATAACCTTATTTGACCGTTTCAGAATTGGTGGTGTAAGGAACAATTTACGTAACAAGGACTTTTTGTACTTGTTCTGCTGCAGAACATAAGATTTACCAGAAAAAGAGGAGTGGATTGTTTTATTTTTGTTTACTTCGTTTTTTTTTTTATTAAAGAAATTAATTTGCTGGAAAAAAAATATTTATTTTTTACCCCCCCCCCCCCTTTTTTTTCAATCTGTCGATATTCCGTAGTAGGATTAATTTGTTGGACAATGGAATCCAAAAGGTTAGTTTTATTTTCCCACGGCTTGTTTTTTTTTTTTTTTAGATATATCCCAGTTTATTCCGCCCCCAAATTGTGGAGGAAGTTTTCGTATTTCAACATTGACATTTTGTTTTTGGTGTATTATGTGTTAAGGTATGTAGTTGTGTAACGTGACGAGTGTTTTCCACGTAGTCTTTTTGAGCGGAATTTGTTTTCAGTGACCTAGTGTGGATAGGATGGCAGGAAGAGTGATTGATTGGCGTAGCTAGTATCGGCTCAGTTGTAAATACGTTCCTTCACTTAGCAAGAAGTTTAAAAAATAAATAAAAAAAACATTTAAAATCAAATAAAAACATTTGAGAAAAAAATTGCTTTTTATATAATTATCTGTAACAAAATTGGCTTTTATATGTTTGTCAACTCGGTTGCTTTGTCTAGATATAAAAATAATAATAATAATAATAATTAAAAAGGAAATGTCTTCCTGCTCTTGTCTTGTTATCACTTCTGTTTTTCCTCATTGACTATAATGCAGAAAGAACCCTTCTTCTTGATATCGTTGTTATGGTTATAATGCCCAAGTTGCGTTGGCAGGCAAGGAGGTCAGGAGGTTGAACCAAACATAGAAATAGAATCTAGAATAGATTGTTGAATAGATTATATTTCTATGGAAGCAACAGCTAGCTGATGGAGATTTGAGCTGTGTTCAATTTGATCTGACAGACGTTTGGGTATTAAACTGTTTGTGAATATTACTATGGAAAATAAAACTTTTTAGTGCATCCTTTTCTTACAATTTCTGGAGATGTGACTTATTTTGTGTGAATGTTGTGTAGCTAAATGAGGGGAGAGACATCTTTTCCTTAACTTGGACACTGGTTGAGTTCACCACCACCTCTACTTAAGTGAAATTGTTCATCCTTGTGTAAATGTAAAATATAAAGTACATACTGTTCGGTTATACAGTGGGGCAAAAAAGTATTTAGTCAGCCACCAATTGAACAAGTTCTCCCACTGAAAAAGATGAGAGGCCTGTAATTTTCATCATACGTGCACTTCAACTATGACAGACAACATGAGGAAAATAAATCCAGAAAATCACATTGTATGATTTTTAATGAATTTATTTGCAAATTTTGGTGGAAAATAAGTCCATCTTGGACTGGCCTTTTTCTTCTTCTGCTGTGAGCAAGAATCAAGTCAAGTCTAAGAGTGGGAGATGTGTTTGGCACAGCCAGGGCACTATGGTAGAGGAATAGAAACCGTCTGGTGCCTGGGTTAACACCAGGCGGAGGTTAGGGTTGAGGAGGAGGGGGTATGGGGAGGGGCACTAAAAGCACTAAATAAACTTCAGTTAGTACTAAATATGGCTGCTAGAATCCTGACTAGAACCAAAACAATGTGATCATATTACTCCAGTGCTAGCCTCTCTACACTGGCTTCCTGTCAAGGCAAGGGCTGATTTCAAGGTTTAACTGCTAACCTACAAAGCTTTACATGGGCTTGCTCCTACCTATCTCTCTGATTTCGTCCTGCCGTACATACCTACACGTACGCTACGGTCACAAGACGCAGGCCTCCTAATTGTCCCTAGAATTTCTAAGCAAACAGCTGGAGGCAGGGCTTTCTCCTATAGAGCTCCATTTTTATGGAATGGTTTGCCTACCCATGTGAGAGACGCAAACTCGGTCTCAACTTTAAGTCTTTACTGAAGACTCATCTCTTCAGTGGGTCATATGATTGAGTGTAGTCTGGCCCAGGAGTGGGAAGGTGAACGGAAAGGCTCTGGAGCAACGAACCGCCCTTGTTGTCTCTGCCTGTCCAGTTCCCCTCTTTCCACTGGGATTCTCTGCCTCTAACCCTATTACAGGGGCTGAGTCACCGGCTTACTGGTGCTATTCCATGCCGTCACTAGGAGGGGTATGTCACTTGAGTGGGTTGAGTCACTGACGTGATCTTCCTGTCCAGGTTGGCACCCCACCGGGTTTGTGCCGTGGGGGAGATCTTAGTGGGCTATACTCGGCCTTGTCTCAGGGTAGTAAGTTGGTCCTTTGGCAAAGTGTGTGGAGTTATATCCTGCCTGGTTGGCCCTGTTCAGGGTATCGTCAGACTGGTCCACAGTGGCTCCCGACCCCTCTTGTCTCAGCCTCCAGTATCTATGCTGCAATAGTTTATGTACTGGGGGCTAGGATCAGTTTGTTATATCTGGAGTATTTCTCCTGTCTTATCCGGTGTCCTGTGTGAATTTAAGTATGTTCTCTCTAATTCTCTCTCCCTCCTCTCCCCTCCCGGAGGACCTGAGCTCTGGGACCATGCCTCAGGACTACCTGAGTCAAATCAAATTTTATTTGTCACATACACATGGTTAGCAGATGTTAATGCGAGTGTAGCGAAATGCTTGTGCTTCTAGTTCCGACAATGCAGTGATAACCAACAAGTAATCTAACTAACAATTCCAAAACTACTGTCTTATACACAGTGTAAGGGGATAAAGAATATGTACATAAGGATATATGAATGAGTGATGGTACAGAGCAGCATACAGTAGATGGTATCGAGTACAGTATATACATATGAGATGAGTATGTAGACAAAGTAAACAAAGTGGCATAGTTAAAGTGGCTAGTGATACATGTATTACATAAGGATGCAGTCGATGATGTAGAGTACAGTATATGCGTATGCATATGAGATGAATAATGTAGGGTAAGTAACATTATATAAGGTAGCATTGTTTAAAGTGGCTAGTGATATCTTTACATCATTTCCCATCCATTCCCATTATTAAAGTGGCTGGAGTTGAGTCAGTGTGTTGGCAGCAGCCACTCAATGTTAGTGGTGGCTGTTTAACAGTCTGATGGCCTTGAGATAGAAGCTGTTTTTCAGTCTCTCGGTCCCAGCTTTGATGCACCTGTACTGACCTCGCCTTCTGGATGATAGCGGGGTGAACAGGCAGTGGTTCGGGTGGTTGATGTCCTTGATGATCTTTATGGCCTTCCTGTAACATCGGGTGGTGTAGGTGTCCTGGAGGGCAGGTAGTTTGCCCCCGGTGATGCGTTGTGCAGACCTCACTACCCTCTGGAGAGCCTTACGGTTGAGGGCGGAGCAGTTGCCGTACCAGGAGGTGATACAGCCCGCCAGGATGCTCTTGATTGTGCATCTGTAGAAGTTTGTGAGTGCTTTTGGTGACAAGCCAAATTTCTTCAGCCTCCTGAGGTGAACAGGGAGTACAGGAGAGGGCTCAGAACGCACCCTTGTGGGGCCCCCGTGTTGAGGATCAGCGGGGAGGAGATGTTGTTGCCTACCCTCACCACCTGGGGGCGGCCCGTCAGGAAGTCCAGTACCCAGTTGCACAGGGCGGGGTCGAGACCCAGGTTCTCGAGCTTGATGACGAGCTTGGAGGGTACTAGTCCTTGCTGTCCCCACGACCACCTGGTCGTACTGCTGCTCCAGTTTCAACAGTTCTGCCTGCGGCTAGGGAACACTGACCTGTTCACCGGACGTGCTACCTTGTCCTGGACCTGCTGTTTTCGACTCTCTACCACACCTGCTGTCTCTAACTCTGAATGATCGGCTATGAAAAGCCAACTGACATTTACTCCTGAGGTGCTGACCTGTTGCACCCTCTACAACCACTGTGATTATTAAGACAGCAGCATACCACCCTGCATACCACTGCTGGCTTGCTTCTGAAGCTAAGCAGGGTTGGTCCTGGTCAGTCCCTGGATGGGAGACCAAATGCTGCTGGAAGTGGTGTTGGAGGGCTGGTAGGAAGCACTCTTTCCTCTGGTCTAAAGAAATATCCCAATGCCCCAGGGCAGTGATTGGGGACACTGCCCCGTGTAGGGTGCTGTCTTTCAGATGGGACATTAAACGTGTGTCCTGACTCTCTGGGGTCATTAAAGATCCCATGGCACTTATTGTAAGAGTAGGGGAGCTAACCCTGGTGTCCTGACTCTCTGAGGTCATTAAAGATCCTATGGCACTTATTGTAAGAGTAGGGGTGCTAACCCTGGTGTCCTGGCTCTCTGAGGTCATTAAAGATCCTATGGCACTTATTGTAAGAGTAGGGGTGTTAACCCCGGTGTCCTGGCTAAATTCCCAATCTGGCCCTCAAACTATCATGGTCACCTAATAATCCCCAGTTTACAATTGGGTCATTCATCCCCCTCCTCTCCCCTGTAACTATTCCCCAGGTCGTTGCTGTAAATGAGAACATGTTCTCAGTCAACTTACCTGGTAAAATAACGGATAAATAAACATTATTATTCGACCATGCTGGTCATCTATGAACATTTTAACATCTTGGCCATGTTCTGTTCTAATCTCCACCCGGCACAGCCAGAAGAGGACTGGCCACCCCACATAGCCTGGTTCCTCTCTAGGTTTCTAATCTTCACCTGGCACAGCCAGAAGAGGACTGGCCACCCCTCCTAGCCTGGTTCCTCTCTAGGTTTCTAATCTCCACCTGGCACAGCCAGAAGAGGACTGGCCACCCCTCATAGCCTGGTTCCTCTCTAGGTTTCTAATCTCCACCTGGCACAGCCAGAAGAGGACTGGCCACCCCTCATAGCCTGGTTCCTCTCTAGGTTTCTAATCTCCACCGGGCACAGCCAGAAGAGGACTGGCCACCCCTCTTAGCCTGGTTCCTCTCTAGGTTTCTAATCTCCACCTGGCACAGCCAGAAGAGGACTGGCCACCCCTCATAGCCTGGTTCCTCTCTAGGTTTCTAATCTCCACCTGGCACAGCCAGAAGAGGACTGGCCACCCCACATAGCTTGGTTCCTCTCTATGTTTCTAATCTCCACCTGGCACAGCCAGAAGAGGACTGGCCACCCCACATAGCCTGGTTCCTCTAGGTTTCTAATCTCCACCTGGCACAGCCAGAAGAGGACTGGCCACCCCTCATAGCCTGGTTCCTCTCTAGGTTTCTAATCTCCACCTGGCACAGCCAGAAGAGGACTGGCCACCCCTAATAGCTTGGTTCCTCTCTAGGTTTCTTCCTAGGTTCTGGTCTTTCTAGGGAGTTTTTCCTAGCCACTGTGCTTCTACACCTGCATTGCTTGCTGTTTGGGGTTTTATGCTGGATTTCTGTACAGCACTTTGAGACATCAGCTGATGTAAGAAGGGCTTTATAAATACATTTGATTGATATGCAACCATTATACTAATTTAAAGCAATAGTTGTGTGTGGTCACTTACATTCTACTTGTTGGCACCGTTTTGACAAGTGGGGGGGACTTGTCTCGATAAATCAATCAATGGCACATCTTTGTTTTCATTGAATCTCTGTTTGGATATTTGTTAACAATTCAATTGGGGAAATGTTAGCTAAATTGAGGTGTGTGCTAATTATCATCTTTTTCCTAGTTTGCTCATACATGACCTGATCAGAACGTTTTGTTAGCGTGTTATACATGACCTGATCAGAACGTTTTGTTAGCGTGTTATACATGACCTGATCAGAACGTTTTGTTAGCGTGTTATACATGACCTGATCAGAACGTTTTGTTAGCGTGTTATACATGACCTGATCAGAACGTTTTGTTAGCGTGTTATACATTAGCTGATCAGAACATTTTGTTAGCATGTTATATATTAGCTGATCAGAACGTTTTGTTAGGGTGTTATACATTAGCTGATCAGAACGTTTTGTTAGCGTGTTATACATTAGCTGATCAGAACGTTTTGTTAGCGTGTTATATATTAGCTGATCAGAACGTTTTGTTAGCGTGTTATACATTAGCTGATCAGAACGTTTTGTTAGCGTGTTATACATTAGCTGATCAGAACGTTTTGTTAGCGTGTTATACATGACCTGATCAGAACGTTTTGTTAGCGTGTTATACATTAGCTGATCAGAACGTTTTGTTAGCGTGTTATACATGACCTGATCAGAACGTTTTGTTAGCGTGTTATACATTAGCTGATCAGAACGTTTTGTTAGCGTGTTATATATTAGCTGATCAGAACGTTTTGTTAGCGTGTTATACATTAGCTGATCAGAACATTTTGTTAGCGTGTTATATATTAGCTGATCAGAACGTTTTGTTAGCGTGTTATATATTAGCTGATCAGAACGTTTTGTTAGCGTGTTATATATTAGCTGATCAGAACGTTTTGTTAGCGTGTTATATATTAGCTGATCAGAACGTTTTGTTAGTGTGTTATATATTAGCTGATCAGAACGTTTTGTTAGCGTGTTATATATTAGCTGATCAGAACGTTTTGTTAGCGTGTTATACATTAGCTAATCAGAACGTTTTGTTAGCGTGTTATACATTAGCTGATCAGAACGTTTTGTTAGCGTGTTATACATGACCTGATCAGAACGTTTTGTTAGCGTGTTATATATTAGCTGATCAGAACGTTTTGTTAGCGTGTTATATATTAGCTGATCAGAACGTTTTGTTAGCGTGTTATACATTAGCTGATCAGAATGTTTTGTTAGAACATTTTGTTAGCGTGTTATACATGACCTGATCAGAACGTTTTGTTAGCGTGTTATACATGACCTGATCAGAACGTTTTGTTAGCGTGTTATATATTAGCTGATCAGAACGTTTTGTTAGCGTGTTATACATGACCTGATCAGAACGTTTTGTTAGCGTGTTATATATTAGCTGATCAGAACGTTTTGTTAGCGTGTTATACATGACCTGATCAGAACATTTTGTTAGCGTGTTATACATGACCTGATCAGAACGTTTTGTTAGCGTGTTATATATTAGCTGATCAGAACGTTTTGTTAGCGTGTTATATATTAGCTGATCAGAACGTTTTGTTAGCGTGTTATATATTTTGTTAGCGTGTTATACATTAGCTGATCAGAACGTTTTGTTAGCGTGTTATACATGACCTGATCAGAACGTTTTGTTAGCGTGTTATACATGACCCGATCAGAACGTTTTGTTAGCGTGTTATATATTAGCTGATCAGAACGTTTTGTTAGCGTGTTATACATGACCTGATCAGAACGTTTTGTTAGCGTGTTATACATTAGCTGATCAGAACGTTTTGTTAGCGTGTTATACATTAGCTGATCAGACCGTTTTGTTAGCGTGTTATACATTAGCTGATCAGAACGTTTTGTTAGCGTGTTATACATTAGCTGATCAGAACATTTTGTTAGCGTGTTATACATTAGCTGATCAGAACATTTTGTTAGCGTGTTATACATTAGCTGATCAGAACGTTTTGTTAGCGTGTTTTACATTAGCTGATCAGAACGTTTTGTTAGCGTGTTATACATTAGCTGATCAGAACGTTTTGTTAGCGTGTTATATATTAGCTGATCAGAACATTTTGTTAGCGTGTTATACATGACCTGATCAGAACGTTTTGTTAGCGTGTTATACATTAGCTGATCAGAACATTTTGTTAGCGTGTTATACATTAGCTGATCAGAACGTTTTGTTAGCGTGTTATACATTAGCTGATCAGAACATTTTGTTAGCGTGTTATACATTAGCTGATCAGAACATTTTGTTAGCGTGTTAGCGTGTTATACATTAGCTGATCAGAACGTTTTGTTAGCGTGTTATACATTAGCTGATCAGAACATTTTGTTAGCGTGTTATACATTAGCTGATCAGAACATTTTGTTAGCGTGTTATACATTAGCTGATCAGAACGTTTTGTTAGCGTGTTATATATTAGCTGATCAGAACGTTTTGTTAGCGTGTTATACATTAGCTGATCAGAACATTTTGTTAGCGTGTTATACATTAGCTGATCAGAACGTTTTGTTAGCGTGTTATACATTAGCTGATCAGAACGTTTTGTTAGCGTGTTATACATTAGCTGATCAGAACGTTTTGTTAGCGTGTTATACATTAGCTGATCAGAACGTTTTGTTAGCGTGTTATACATTAGCTGATCAGAACGTTTTGAACTATACACGTGGATTTTTCTCTTCAGCCTGTCCTACTTCCTACCAGAATTCTGTGACTTTATAATCAATCAATGTGATTCTGTTTCACTGAATCTCTGTCTGTATGTTTGGTTAATTGATCTCTGCGCTGTCCCCTGTTGCTGTCCATATGAGAGCTTCGGTAGAAAATGTGTGATCAACAAACGGTATGAAAGTGGGCGATGGATATATTTTTAGTTGTTCCCCGTTTAAGATACCTTGATATTTAAACTATTTCCACTCTTCATGTCTCTGTTATCCATGAGGTGATCTGCTTTCTGTATAATGATCAACTTGGCCAAATAGGAAGCATTCTGTCATTTGTTGGAGGTTATCAACTTTGATAAATTTACTTTTGTTTGACTTCCATGACATTTACATTTAAGTCATTTAGCAGACGCTCTTATCCAGAGCGACTTACAAATTGGTGCATTCACCTTATGACATCCAGTGGAACAGTCACTTTACAGTAGTGCATCTAAATCTTAAAGGGGGGGAGGTGAGAGGGATTACTTCTCACCCAACGCTATAGCCTACTCGGGTGTCGAGATAGCCTAGGCCTACTGCTGAAATGCGCTGAATGAATTGAGGAACATGATAATGCTTGGAATTTATGAATGGCCTGTTTCACAATTCACAACAATGTCATTGGTGATCAAAGTTTAAACTGAGAGCGTTCTGCATCATTCAGTCCAGTCAACTCAGAGCATTCGGAATTAAATGATTGTCTGCTGCTTAGCAACAATGGTGGAGGATGTTGGATACAGCTCTTTGGGTTCTCTGCCTCCATCTGTCTTTGTCTCCCCCTGTCTCCCCCTGTCTCTCTCCCTCTCTCTCTCTCTCTCTCTCGGACCTGATATCTCGTCTCAGGCCGTGGACCTGATGTCTCGTCTCCGGCTGTGGACCTGATATCTCGTCCTCAGGCTGTGGACCTGATGTCTCGTCTCCGGCTGTGGACCTGATGTCTCGTCTCAGGCTGTGGACCTGATGTCTCGTCTCAGGCTGTGGACCTGATGTCTCCGGCTGTGGACCTGATGTCTCGTCTCAGGCTGTGGACCTGATGTCTCGTCTCAGGCTGTGGACCTGATGTCTCAGGCTGTGGACCTGATGTCTCCGGCTGTGGACCTGATGTCTCGTCTCAGGCTGTGGACCTGATGTCTCAGGCTGTGGACCTGATATCTCGTCTCAGGCTGTGGACCTGATGTCTCAGGCTGTGGACCTGATATCTCGTCTCAGGCTGTGGACCTGATGTCTCCGGCTGTGGACCTGATGTCTCGTCTCAGGCTGTGGACCTGATGTCTCAGGCTGTGGACCTGATATCTCGTCTCAGGCTGTGGACCTGATGTCTCAGGCTGTGGACCTGATATCTCGTCTCAGGCTGTGGACCTGATGTCTCCGGCTGTGGACCTGATGTCTCGTCTCAGGCCGTGGACCTGCTCAACACGTTCCTGGTCTACCCCTTTCATCAGAGGATCAAGGCCCGACAGATCAGCTACTAGAATGATCAACAACGATTTAAGGATGACACAATATAACCTACCAAAAGCTACATGATTTTATTGGTGACAAATATATATACATTATTATTCTGCTACATATTTCAGTTGCATTTGATTTAGTTAGTCAGTCAGGTACAGTGAACTCAATGAACCAATAGAATAGTCCCAAAAGTACACACTCTAAGTTGAATCAAGCTCAGGTCAAACACTTTCATCAAATATTTTAAACAGTATTCAACCCGGGTCTGGTGAGAGGCAACACGCTCAATCTCACACAATAACATACACACTTACACATGTGTTATGTGTTGTGGTGGTAGTAGAGTAGGGGTCTGAGGGAACACACTTAATATGTTGTAGATATGTGGTAGTAGAGTAGGGGTCTGAGGGAACACACTTAATATGTTGTAGATATGTGGTAGTAGAGTAGTGGTCTGAGGGAACACACTTAATGTATTGTAGAGTAGTGGCCTGAGGGAACACACTTAATGTATTGTAGAGTAGTGGTCTGAGGGAACACACTTAATGTATTGTAGAGTAGTGGTCTGAGGGAACACACTTAATATGTTGTAGATATGTGGTAGTAGAGTAGGGGTCTGAGGGAACACACTTAATGTATTGTAGAGTAGTGGTCTGAGGGAACACACTTAATATGTTGTAGATATGTGGTAGTAGAGTAGGGGTCTGAGGGAACACACTTAATGTATTGTAGAGTAGTGGTCTGAGGGAACACACTTAATATGTTGTAGATATGTGGTAGTAGAGTAGTGGTCTGAGGGAACACACTTAATGTATTGTAGATATGTGGTCTGAGGGAACACACTTAATGTATTGTAGATATGTGGTAGTAGAGTAGTGGTCTGAGGGAACACACTTAATGTGTTGTAGATATGTGGTAGTAGAGTAGTGGTCTGAGGGAACACACTTAATGTATTGTAGATATGTGGTAGTAGAGTAGTAGTCTGAGGGAACACACTTAATATGTTGTAGATATGTGGTAGTAGAGTAGAGGCCTGAGGGAACACACTTAATGTATTGTAGAGTAGTGGTCTGAGGGAACACACTTAATATGTTGTAGATATGTAGTAGTAGAGTAGAGGCCTGAGGGAACACACTTAATGTATTGTAGAGTAGTGGTCTGAGGGAACACACTTAATGTATTGTAGAGTAGTGGTCTGAGGGAACACACTTAATGTATTGTAGAGTAGTGGTCTGAGGGAACACACTTAATATGTTGTAGATATGTGGTAGTAGAGTAGGGGTCTGAGGGAACACACTTAATATATTGTAGAGTAGTGGTCTGAGGGAACACACTTAATGTATTGTAGAGTAGTGGTCTGAGGGAACACACTTAATGTATTGTAGAGTAGTGGTCTGAGGGAACACACTTAATGTATTGTAGAGTAGTGGTCTGAGGGAACACACTTAATGTATTGTAGAGTAGTGGTCTGAGGGAACACACTTAATGTATTGTAGAGTAGTGGTCTGAGGGAACACACTTAATGTATTGTAGAGTAGGGGTCTGAGGGAACACACTTAATGTATTGTAGAGTAGGGGCCTGAGGGAACACACTTAATGTATTGTAGAGTAGTGGTCTGAGGGAACACACTTAATGTATTGTAGAGTAGTGGTCTGAGGGAACACACTTAATGTATTGTAGAGTAGTGGTCTGAGGGAACACACTTAATGTATTGTAGAGTAGTGGTCTGAGGGAACACACTTAATGTATTGTAGAGTAGTGGTCTGAGGGAACACACTTAATGTATTGTAGAGTAGTGGTCTGAGGGAACACACTTAATGTATTGTAGAGTAGTGGTCTGAGGGAACACACTTAATGTATTGTAGAGTAGTGGTCTGAGGGAACACACTTAATGTATTGTAGAGTAGTGGTCTGAGGGAACACACTTAATGTATTGTAGAGTAGTGGTCTGAGGGAACACACTTAATGTATTGTAGAGTAGTGGTCTGAGGGAACACACTTAATATGTTGTAGATATGTGGTAGTAGAGTAGGGGCCTGAGGGAACACACTTAATGTATTGTAGAGTAGTGGTCTGAGGGAACACACTTAATGTATTGTAGAGTAGTGGTCTGAGGGAACACACTTAATATGTTGTAGATATGTGGTAGTAGAGTAGGGGCCTGAGGGAACACACTTAATATGTGGTGAAATCTATTGTAAATGTATTGTCATGTTTTTTATAATGTATTTATTTATTTCACCTTTATTTCACCAGGTAGGTTAGTTGAGAACACCTTTATTTCACCAGGTAGGTTAGTTGAGAACAAGTTCTCATTTTCAACAGTGACCTGGCCAAGATAAAGCAAAGCAGTTCGACACAAACAACAACACACAGTTACACATGGAGTAAAACAAACATACAGTCAATAATACAGTATAAACAAGTCTATATACGATGTGAGCAAATGAGGTGAGAAGGGAGGTAAAGGAAAAAAAGGCCATGGTGGCAAAGTAAATACAATATAGCAAG
Organism: Oncorhynchus gorbuscha; assembly: GCF_021184085.1. Classification (NCBI taxonomy): domain Eukaryota; kingdom Metazoa; phylum Chordata; class Actinopteri; order Salmoniformes; family Salmonidae; genus Oncorhynchus; species Oncorhynchus gorbuscha. Next base: position 3,416,594 of record NC_060182.1, on the reverse strand, counting down.
TAAAACACTGGAATGGTAGATTTGCAGTGGAAGAATGTGCAAAGTAGAGATAGAAATAATTGGGTGCAAAGGAGCAAAATAAAATAAATAAATAAATAAAATAAATACAGTTGGGAAAGAGGTAGTTGTTTGGGCTAAATTATAGGTGGGCTATGTACAGGTGCAGTAATCTGTGAGCTGCTCTGACAGTTGGTGCTTAAAGCTAGTGAGGGAGATAAGTGTTTCCAGTTTCAGAGATTTTTGTAGTTCGTTCCAGTCATTGGCAGCAGAGAACTGGAAGGAGAGGCGGCCAAAGAAAGAATTGGTTTTGGGGGTGACCAGAGAGATATACCTGCTGGAGCGTGTGCTACAGGTGGGTGCGGCTATGGTGACCAGTGAGCTGAGATAAGGGGGGTCTTTACCTAGCAGGGTCTTGTAGATGACATAGAGCCAGTGGGTTTGGCGACGAGTATGAAGCGAGGGCCAGCCAATGAGAGTGTACAGGTCGCAGTGGTGGGTAGTATATGGGGCTTTGGTGACAAAAAGGATGGCACTGTGATAGACTGTATAACATTGGGAGCAGCTAATGGGGATCTATAATAAATACAAATACAAATTTTGTCCTGCAGTACAGATGTACCACCCTTCCTCCATTTTGTCCTGCAGTACAGTGTGCCACCCTTCCTCCATTTTGGCCTGCAGTACAGATGTGCCTCCATTTTGTCCTGCAGTACAGATGTGCCACCCTTCCTCCATTTTGGCCTGCAGTACAGATGTCGGATCTTAATTTGATCACTCTTTTGTCACAGAGAATTTTCCTGAAGCATTAGGAAATTCAAAAACGAGCCAGTTCTCTTTCTCTCCATCGGGGGGCAGTCTAGTCATTGGGATCAGGGCTTGCTATCAAAATGATGTTCAAACACTACAGGCCAAGGTCCTACTACTGCAACATTCAAATGTACAACAATGTATCTGAAATGCAGCCAAGCACATCAACAACTGTTGTTTAATATAGCTTAATAACACAAGATAGATATTGGTCTCCACTAGGCTACGACCTACAAGTGTTTAGTGTATCCTAAGGTTATGAGCGAATGAGCTGTCAAAATTGAATTGAATTATGGCCTGGGTTGATGTAGTGGTCAGGCCCGTTGCCTTCAGCAAATGCCATGTTGTTATCATTCCAGTGTAGGCTACACCAATATTAGTTTCTGTTCATATAAAGTGTTGGTACCATTCCAGTGTAGGCTACACCAATATTAGTTTCTGTTCATATAAAGTGTTGGTACCATTCCAGTGTAGGCTACACCAATATTAGTTTCTGTTCATATAAAGTATTGGTACCATTCCAGTGTAGGCTACACCAATATTAGTTTCTGTTCATACAAAGTGTGGGTACCATTCCAGTGTAGGCTACACCAATATTAGTTTCTGTTCATACAAAGTGTGGGTACCATTCCAGTGTAGGCTACACCAATATTAGTTTCGAAAGGTCTAAGTGGGGTTTGGATGACAAGACCAACCAGCGGGTGAACATATCTCCTTGTTTGCAAGAAGGACTCAGGCAGAGCGGAAGAGGGCGAAGCGAGAGGGTTCACTCTGGCCAAAATCAGTCCAATGCGTTTCTATGGGTGTAATATGCAGGCCTAAGCTTGTCCTCTGCCTTGGGGAAGGCAGGAAGGCAGAATATAGCACATATTGATGGTTGAACTGAACATCAGTTGGTGATAATCTAGTGACGTTGATAGTTGTTAATTGATTATATTCCAATAGGCCCCTTGTTTATTGATTATATTCCAATAGGCCCCTTGTTAATTGATTATATTCCAATAGGCCCCTTGTTGATTGATTATATTCCAATAGGCCCCTTGTTAATTGATTATATTCCAATAGGCCCCTTGTTAATTGATTATATTCCAATAGGCCCCTTGTTAATTGATTATATTCCAATAGGCCCCTTGTTTATTGATTGTATTCCAATAGGCCCCTTGTTTATTGATTATATTCCAATAGGCCCCTTGTTAATTGATTATATTCCAATAGGCCCCTTGTTTATTGATTATATTCCAATAGGCCCCTTGTTTATTGATTATATTCCAATAGGCCCCTTGTTAATTGATTATATTCCAATAGGCCCCTTGTTAATTGATTATATTCCAATAGGCCCCTTGTTAATTGATTATATTCCAATAGGCCCCTTGTTGATTGATTATATTCCAATAGGCCCCTTGTTTATTGATTATATTCCAATAGGCCCCTTGTTGATTGATTATATTCCAATAGGCCCCTTGTTAATTGATTATATTCCAATAGGCCCCTTGTTAATTGATTATATTCCAATAGGCTCCTTGTTAATTGATTATATTCCAATAGGCCCCTTGTTAATTGATTATATTCCAATAGGCCCCTTGTTAATTGATTATATTCCAATAGGCCCCTTGTTTATTGATTATATTCCAATAGGCCCCTTGTTAATTGATTATATTCCAATAGGCCCCTTGTTAATTGATTATATTCCAATAGGCCCCTTGTTTAATTGATTATATTCCAATAGGCCCCTTGTTAATTGATTATATTCCAATAGGCCCCTTGTTAATTGATTATATTCCAATAGGCCCCTTGTTTAATTGATTATATTCCAATAGGCCTCTTGTTAATTGATTATATTCCAATAGGCTCCTTGTTAATTGATTATATTCCAATAGGCCCCTTGTTTAATTGATTATATTCCAATAGGCCCCTTGTTAATTGATTATATTCCAATAGGCTCCTTGTTAATTGATTATATTCCAATAGGCCCCTTGTTTATTGATTATATTCCAATAGGCCCCTTGTTTATTGATTATATTCCAATAGGCCCCTTGTTTATTGATTATATTCCAATAGGCCCCTTGTTTATTGATTATATTCCAATAGGCCCCTTGTTAATTGATTATATTCCAATAGGCCCCTTGTTAATTGATTATATTCCAATAGGCCCCTTGTTTATTGATTATATTCCAATAGGCCCCTTGTTTATTGATTATATTCCAATAGGCCCCTTGTTTATTGATTATATTCCAATAGGCCCCTTGTTTATTGATTATATTCCAATAGGCCCCTTGTTAATTGATTATATTCCAATAAGCCCCTTGTTAATTGATTATATTCCAATAGGCCCCTTGTTTATTGATTATATTCCAATAGGCCCCTTGTTAATTGATTATATTCCAATAGGCCCCTTGTTTATTGATTATATTCCAATAGGCTCCTTGTTAATTGATTATATTCCAATAAGCCCCTTGTTAATTGATTATATTCCAATAGGCCCCTTGTTGATTGATTATATTCCAATAGGCTCCTTGTTTATTGATTATATTCCAATAGGCCCCTTGTTAATTGATTATATTCCAATAGGCCCCTTGTTAATTGATTATATTCCAATAGGCCCCTTGTTTATTGATTATATTCCAATAGGCCCCTTGTTTATTGATTATATTCCAATAGGCCCCTTGTTTATTGATTATATTCCAATAGGCCTCTTGTTAATTGATTATATTCCAATAGGCCCCTTGTTAATTGATTATATTCCAATAGGCCCCTTGTTAATTGATTATATTCCAATAGGCCCCTTGTTAATTGATTATATTCCAATAGGCTCCTTGTTTATTGATTATATTCCAATAGGCCCCTTGTTAATTGATTATATTCTAATAGGCCCCTTGTTTATTGATTATATTCCAATAGGCCCCTTGTTAATTGATTATATTCTAATAGGCCCCTTGTTTATTGATTATATTCCAATAGGCCCCTTGTTAATTGATTATATTCCAATAGGCCCCTTGTTAATTGATTATATTCCAATAGGCCCCTTGTTTATTGATTATATTCCAATAGGCCCCTTGTTTATTGATTATATTCCAATAGGCCTCTTGTTAATTGATTATATTCCAATAGGCCCCTTGTTTATTGATTATATTCCAATAGGCCCCTTGTTAATTGATTATATTCTAATAGGCTCCATTTTGCAAGCTAACCGTTAGCCTATCAATAGTCACATAATAAAAGTTGTGAAAACCCATAATAGGCTACTCCCTGGCTGAGTTTATGAGCTGATTTAGGCCATCAGCTGATTGACAGATAGGCCTACTGTAGAACGATACACTTTACTCCAGTGTGATAATCTCCCACGTTTTATAGTTGTTAGTTTTTAAATATACACTACTGGTGTATATTTAATGGGAAATGATGTAAATATATCACTAGCCACTTTAAACAATGCTACCTTATATAATGTTACTTACCCTACATTATTCATCTCATATGCATATGTATATACTGTACTCTACAACATCGACTGCATCCTTATGTAACACATGTATCACTAGCCACTTTAACTATGCCACTTTGTTTACTTTGTCTACACACTCATCTCATATGTATATACTGTACTCGATACCATCTACTGTATGCTGCTCTGTACCATCACTCATTCATATATCCTTATGTACATGTTCCTTATCCCCTTACACTGTGTATAAGACAGTAGTTTTGGAATTGTTAGTTAGATTACTTGTTGGTTATCACTGCATTGTCGGAACTAGAAGCACAAGCATTTCGCTACACTCGCATTAACATCTGCTAACCATGTGTATGTGACAAATAAAATTTGATTTGATTTGATTTGGTCCAAAGGTTTTACAACTCCTACTCATTCTTGGGTTTTTCTTTATTTTGACAATTATCTACATTGTAGAATAATAGTGAAGATATCAAAACTATGAAATAACACATTTGGAATCATGTAGTAAGCAAAAAAAGTGTTTAACAAATCAAAATATATTTTATATTTGAGATTCTTCAAAGTAGCCACCCTTTGCCTTGATGACAGCTTTGCACACTCTTGGCATTCTTTCAACCAGCTTCACCTGGAATGCTTTTCCAACAGTCTTGAAGGAATTCCCACATATGCTGAGCACTTGTTGGCTGCTTTTCCTTCACTCTGCGGTCCGACTCATCCCAATCCATCTCAATTTGGTTGAGGTCAGGGGATTGTGGAGGACAGGTCATCTGATGCAGCACTCTCCTTCTTGGTCAAATAGCCGTTACACAGCCTGGAGGTGTGTTGGGTCAATGTCTTGTTGAAAAACAAATAATAGTTAAGTGTGCCTTGAATTCTAAATAAATCCCTGACAGTGTCACCAGCAAAGCACCTTCACACCATCACACCTCCTCCTCCTTGCTTCACGGTGGGAACCACACATGCAGAGATTATCCATTCACCTACACTGCATCTCACAGACTTGGCGGTTGGAACCAAAAATCTCTAACCCCCCCCCCCCCCCCCCACCGCCCACCACCACACCTCCCTCCCTATCTGTACACTTTGGTTAACAACTGACCTTTGTACAGTTTCAGCTCTATCTCTACTCTCACTATGGAAAAGGCATATCTCTCCGTATGATGGCAGAGTTTGGCTGGATTTGCTCCCCACTCAAACCTTTACTTTGTACAGTTTCATTGGTTGAGTTCAGAAACAGTTTCATTGGTTGAGTTCAGTAACAGTTTCATTGGTTGAGTTCAGAAACAGTTTCATTGGTTGAGTTCAGAAACAATTTCATTGGTTGAGTTCAGTAACAGTTTCATGGGTTGAGTTCAGAAACAGTTTCATTGGTTGAGTTCAGTAACAGTTTCACATTGGTTGAGTTCAGAAACAGTTTCATTGGTTGAGTTCAGTAACAGTTTCATTGGTTGAGTTCAGTAACAGTTTCATTGGTTGAGTTCAGAAACAGTTTCATTGGTTGAGTTCAGAAACAGTTTCATTGGTTGAGTTCAGAAACAGTTTCATTGGTTGAGTTTAGAAACAGTTTCATTGGTTGAGTTCAGTAACAGTTTCATTGGTTGAGTTCAGAAACTGTTTCATTGGTTGAGTTCAGTAACAGTTTCATTGGTTGAGTTCAGTAACAGTTTCATTGGTTGAGTTCAGTAACAGTGTCATTGGTTGAGTTCAGTAACAGTTTCATTGCGAATCACCAAGTGTCTGTCTGTAACATTATGCTTGGGTTAGGGTTAGGGTTAACCCTACATGTTATTTTGTCCTGTGTATTCTCACTTTTGACAATATTATTGACAGATCTGTGTATCATCAACACTGTAAAATGCAAAAAGAGCATTGTACTACAAGTGTTGTAGTCTATACATCTAGATATTTAACATACTGTATCAATGACATTTGTTGATCCTGGGGAGGCAGGGTAGCCTAGTGGTTAGAGCGTTGGACTAGAAACCGAAAGGTTGCAAGATCAAATCCTTGAGCTGACAAGGTAAAAAATCTGTCGTTCTGCCCCTGAACAAGGCAGTTGTTCCCCGGTAGGCTGTCATTGAAAATAAGAATTTGTTCTTAACTGACCAGCCTAGTTAAATAAAGGTAAAATAAAAAACTGTGACTTCAGCATGTGTTTGTTTTTTTGAGAACCAGTGAAATCATCAAGTTTTATTGTTGGTAATAAATGCTTTAAATCATTGTGGTTCTATAGTTCCACTGAGAGGTTTTGGTCTAACCTCTATCTAACCTCTGTTCTAACCTCTATCTAACGTCTAACCTCTGTCTAACCTCTGTCTAACCTCTAACCTCTGTTCTAACCTCTATCTAACCTCTGTTCTAATCTCTATCTAACCTCTGTTCTAACCTCTATCTAACGTCTAACCTCTGTCTAACCTCTGTCTAACCTCTGTCTAATCTCTGTCTAACCTCTAACTTCTGTTCTAACCTCTGTTCTAACCTCTATCTAACATCTAACCTCTGTCTAACCTCTATCTAACCTCTATCTAACCTCTGTTCTAACCTCTATCTAACGTCTAACCTCTGTCTAACCTCTGTTTAACCTCTAACCTCTGTTCTAACCTCTGTTCTAACCTCTATCTAACGTCTAACCTCTGCCTAACCTCAGTCTAACGTCTAATCTCTGTCTAACCTCTGTCTAACGTCTAATCTCTGTCTAACCTCTGTCTATCTGATGTCTAACCTCTGTTCTAACCTCTATTCAACGTCTATCTAACCTCTGTCTAACGTCTATCTAACGTCTAACCTCTATCTAATGTCTAACCTCTTCTAATCTCTGTCTAACCTCTGTCTATCTAATGTCTAACCTCTTCTAATCTCTGTCTATTTAATGTCTAACCTCTGTTCTAATCTCTATCTAACGTCTATCTAATGTCTAACCTCTGTTCTAACCTCTATCTAACGTCTAACCTCTGTCTAACATCTAATCTCTGTCTATCTAATGTCTAACCTCTATCTAACCTCTGTCTAACGTCTATCTAATGTCTAACCTCTGTTCTAACCTCTGTCTAACGTCTAATCTCTGTCTAACCTCTGTCTATCTAATGTCTAACCTCTGTTCTAATCTCTGTCTAACCTCTGTCTATCTAATGTCTAACCTCTATCTAATGTCTAATCTCTGTCTAACCTCTGTCTATCTAATGTCTAACCTCTGTTCTAACCTCTATCAAACCTCTGTCTAACCTCTAACCTCTGTTCTAACCTCTATCTAACGTCTGTCTAACCTCTGTCTAACCTCTAACCTCTGTTCTAACCTCTAACCTCTGTTCTAACCTCTGTTCTAACCTCTATCTAACGTCTAACCTCTGTCTAACGTCTAATCTCTGTCTAACGTCTAATCTCTGTCTATCTAATGTCTAACCTCTTTCTATCTAATGTCTAACCTCTGTCTAACGTCTATCTAAAGTCTAACCTCTGTTCTAACCTCTATCTAACCTCTAACCTCGGTTCTAACCTCTATCTAACCTCTGTCTAACGTCTATCTAATGTCTAACCTCTGTTCTAACCTCTGTCTATCTAATGTCTAACCTCTATCTAATGTCTAATCTCTGTCTAACCGCTGTCTATCTAATGTCTAACCTCTATCTAATCTCTGTCTAACCTCTGTCTATCTAATGTCTAACCTCTATCTAATGTCTAATCTCTGTCTAACCTCTGTCTATCTAATGTCTAACCTCTGTCTATCTAATGTCTAATCTCTGTCTAACCTCTATCTAACCTCTAACCTCGGTTCTAACCTCTATCTAATCTCTGTCTAACCTCTGTCTATCTAATGTCTAACCTCTATCTAATGTCTAATCTCTGTCTATCTAATGTCTAACCTCTGTTCTAACCTCTGTCTAACCTCTGTCTATCTAATAATAATAATAATCTAATGTCTAACCTCTGTTCTAACCTCTATCTAATGTCTAACCTCTATCTAATGTCTAATCTCTGTCTATCTAATGTCTAACCTCTGTTCTAACCTCTATCTAATGTCTAACCTCTATCTAATGTCTAACCTCTGTTCTAACCTCTATCTAATGTCTAATCTCTGTCTAACCTCTGTCTATCTAATGTCTAACCTCTATCTAATGTCTAATCTCTGTCTATCTAATGTCTAACCTCTGTTCTAACCTCTATCTAATGTCTAACCTCTATCTAATGTCTAACCTCTGTTCTAACCTCTATCTAATGTCTAACCTCTATCTAATGTCTAACCTCTGTCTATCTAATGTCTAACCTCTGTTCTAACCTCTATCTAATGTCTAACCTCTGTCTAACCTCTATCTAATGTCTAACCTCTGTCTATCTAATGTCTAACCTCTGTCTATCTAACCTCTAACCTCTGTTCTAACCTCTGTCTATCTAATGTCTAACCTCTATCTAATGTCTAATCTCTGTCTAACCTCTGTCTATCTAATGTCTAACCTCTGTCTATCTAATGTCTAACCTCTATCTAATGTCTAACCTCTGTCTAACCTCTGTCTATCTAATGTCTAACCTCTATCTAATGTCTAACCTCTGTCTATCTAATGTCTAACCTCTATCTAATGTCTAACCTCTGTCTATCTAATGTCTAACCTCTGTCTATCTAATGTCTAACCTCTGTCTATCTAACCTCTAACCTCTGTTCTAACCTCTGTCTATCTAATGTCTAACCTCTGTCTATCTAATGTCTAACCTCTGTCTATCTAACCTCTAACCTCTGTTCTAACCTCTGTCTATCTAATGTCTAACCTCTATCTAATGTCTAACCTCTGTCTATCTAATGTCTAACCTCTGTCTATCTAACCTCTAACCTCTGTTCTAACCTCTGTCTATCTAATGTCTAACCTCTATCTAATGTCTAACCTCTGTCTAACCTCTGTCTATCTAATGTCTAACCTCTGTTCTAATCTCTATCTAATGTCTAACCTCTGTCTAACCTCTGTCTATCTAATGTCTAACCTCTGTCTAACCTCTGTCTATCTAATGTCTAACCTCTGTTCTAACCTCTATCTAATGTCTAACCTCTGTCTAACCTCTGTCTATCTAATGTCTAACCTCTGTTCTAACCTCTATCTAATGTCTAACCTCTGTCTAACCTCTGTCTATCTAATGTCTGACCTCTATCTAATGTCTAACCTCTGTCTAACCTCTGTCTATCTAATGTCTAACCTCTGTCTATCTAATGTCTGACCTCTATCTAATGTCTAACCTCTGTCTATCTAATGTCTAACCTCTGTCTATCTAATGTCTAACCTCTATCCTCTGTTCTAACCTCTATCTAATGTCTAACCTCTGTTCTATCCTCTATCTAATGTCTAACCTCTGTTCTATCCTCTATCTAATGTCTAATCTCTGTTCTAACCTCTAACCTCTGTTTAACCTCTAACCTCTGTTCTAACCTCTATCTAACGTCTGTCTAACCTCTGTTCTATCCTCTATCTAATGTCTAATCTCTGTTCTAACCTCTATCTAACCTCTAACCTCTGTTTAACCTCTAACCTCTGTTCTAACCTCTATCTAACGTCTGTCTAACCTCTGTTCTAACCTCTATCTAACGTCTCCTTTCTGATCTCGTCACCCTGAGGAATCTAGAGAGTTTAGGGTATTGTGGTGCCTAACTGACACACGAGTAGTGTTTCACTGCCCGTCAGAGAAAGTAACGACCTGTAGTTATACCCCATACCCCCTCCCCTCCCCATACCTCCCCTCCCCATACCTCCCCTCCCCATACCCCCTCCCCATACTTCCCCTCCCCATACCTCCCCTCCCCATACCCCCTCCCCATACCCCCTCCCCTCCCCATACCCCCTCCCCTCCCTATACCCCCTCCCTCCTCCCCTCCCTATACCCCCTCCCCTCCCCATACCCCCTCCCCTCCTCCCCTCCTCCACTCCCCATACCCACTCCTCCCCTCCTCTCCTCCCCCTCCTCCCCTCCCCATACCCCCTCCCCATACCCCCTCCCCTCCCCCCTCCTCCCCTCCCCATACCCACACCTCCCCCCTCCCTCCCCCTCCCCCCCCCCTCCTCCCCTCCCCATACCCCCTCCCCATACCCCCTCCCCTCCTCTCCTCCCCTCCCCATACCCACACCTCCCCTCCCATACCCCCTCCCCATACCCCCCTCCCCCTCCCCATACCCCCTCCCCTCCCCATACCCCCTCCCCTGCTCCCCTCCCCTGCTCCCCTCCCCATACCCCCTCCTCCCCTCCCCTGCTCCCCTCCCCATACCCCCTCCTCCCCTCCCCTCCCCATACCCCCTCCCCATACCCCCCTCTCCTCCCCCTCCCCATACCCCCTGCTCCCCTCCCCTGCTCCCCTCCTCCCCTCCCCATACTCCCTCCCCATACCCCCTCCCCTCCCCATACCCCCCCCCTCCTCCCCTCTCCATACTCACTCCTCCCTCCCCTCCCCATACCCCCTCCCCTCCTCCTCCCCCTCCTCCCCACCCCATACCCCCTCCCCCTCCTCCTCCCCCTCCCCCTCCTCCCCACCCCATACCCCCTCCCCTCCTCCCCTCCCCATACCTCCTCCCCACCCCACCTCCCCTCCCCATACCCCCTCCTCCCCACCCCACCTCCCCTCCCCATACCCCCTCCCCCTCCCCTCCCCATACCCCCTCCTCCACTCCCCTCCCCTCAACCCTAACCTCCGCCTAGTGTTAACCCAGGCACCAGACGGTTTCTATTCCTCTACCATAGTGCCCTGGCTGTGCCAACCACATCTCCCACTCTTAGACTTGACTTGATTCTTGCTCACAGAAGAAGAAAAAAACGGATAAAAAGCAGAATTCGCTCACATTTTTATCTCACCTCAGCCTCGACCAACACTCATCCTGATAGGTCCCTGTTCCAGACCTCTAGTCTTCATGACCTGATCCAGAACAACTCTCTCTCTCTGCTGTTCCTGAGGAGAGCATCACTGACCTGAAAACAGTTTGATTCAGTGAGTAATATTTATTTGGTAACACGTTATATTACATTTAATGGACACAGTGGCAAGTGTTAATACATTGACTTTCCTGGCTAAATAAAATTAAATATGTAAACCACTATAAATGATTATAATAATTTCCCCTGTGTGCTGATCTTCAATGTAGATTCACTATGGATTTAGTTACTGATCATCAATGTAGATTCACTATGGATTTAGTTAGTGATCATCAATGTAGATTCACTATGGATTTAGTTATCTGATCACTGACTATGGATTTAGTTACTGATCATCAGAACAATCATCAATGTAGATTCACTATGGATTTAGTTACTGATCATCTGATTCACTGTTCATCAATGAGGAGATTTAGCATCATCTGATTCCTGAAAACAGTTTGATTCAGTGAGTAATATTTATTTGATCATCAATGTAATTCACTATGGATTTAGTTATTACATTTAATGGACACAGTGATTCACTATGGTGTTACTGATACATTGACTTTCCTGGCTATGGATTTAGTTAAATCAAAATTAAAGTTATGATCAAACCACTATAAATGATTATAATAATTTCCCCTGTGTGCTGATCTTCAATGTAGATTCACTATGGATTTAGTTACTGATCATCAATGTAGATTCACTATGGATTTAGTTACTGATCTTCAATGTAGATTCACTATGGATTTAGTTACTGATCATCAATGTAGATTCGCTATGGATTTAGTTACTGATCATCAATGTAGATTCACTATGGATTTAGTTACTGATCATCAATGTAGATTCACTATGGATTTAGTTACTGATCATCAATGTAGATTCACTATGGATTTAGTTACTGATCATCAATGTAGATTCACTATGGATTCATGCTCAATTAAGTCCTATTCCAAGATCCTAGTATTTCCCTATCAATGTCAAGTAAAAGTAATTCTCTGTTATTTAAATACCTTATTTGGTTCCTGGTACTTTCATTTACATTGCCATGTAAGAATGTACTAACATACTGTATCATCACGATCCATCACTTAATTACTGTATCATCACGATCCATCACTTAATTACTGCATCATCACGATCCATCACTTAATTACTGCATCATCACGATCCATCACTTAATTACTGCATCATCACGATCCATCACTTAATTACTGTATCATCACGATCCATCACGTAATTACTGTATCATCACGATCCATCACGTAATTACTGTATCATCACGATCCATCACTTAATTACTGCATCATCACGATCCATCACTTAATTACTGCATCATCACGATCCATCACTTAATTACTGCATCATCACGATCCATCACGTAATTACTGTATCATCACGATCCATCACTTAATTACTGCATCATCTTAATTACTGCATCATCCGATCCATCACTACTGCATTATCCTGCATCATCACGATCCATCATCCATTAATTACTGCATCATCACGATCCATCACTTAATTACTGCATCATCACGATCCATCACTTAATTACTGCATCATCACGATCCATCACCTAATTACTGCATCATCACGATCCATCACCTAATTACTGCATCATCACGATCCATCACCTAATTACTGCATCATCACGATCCATCACGTAATTACTGTATCATCACGATCCATCACTTAATTACTGCATCATCACGATCCATCACTTAATTACTGCATCATCACGATCCGTCACTTAATTACTGCATCATCACGATCCATCACTTAATTACTGCATCATCACGATCCGTCACTTAATTACTGCATCATCACGATCCGTCACTTAATTACTGCATCATCACGATCCATCACTTAATTACTGCATCATCACGATCCGTCACTTAATTACTGCACCATCACGATCCATCACTTAATTACTGCATCATCACGATCCGTCACTTAATTACTACATCATCACGATCCATCACCTAATTACTGCATCATCACGATCCGTCACTTAATTACTGCACCATCACGATCCGTCACTTAATTACTGCACCATCACGATCCGTCACTATTGACGATCACAAGCTATCTGCTAGTAGTGCCGGCCTCATTAACAGTCATCAATGTAAGTGGCTCGTTCTGTAGGTCTGTATGAATGTACTCAGATGTAATATACTGTCTCTCTCTATAGTACTACAGTAATATTGAATTGAATGATATGCAAGGTAGAGGCGCAACAGGGTAACGGTGTGCTCATCTCTCTGTCACCTTAGTCTCCTCCACACCGATGGAGGGTTCTACAGAGCAACAGTCTCGCTGGATGTCCCTTCCAGCCTTGCTCCCTCCTGAAGCCATGTTTAACTTTACTACAGAGATCACCTCTCTAGACTCTGTCCAGTACCACAGGTCTACGGCCAGTCCAGACTCGCTCCAGTACCACAGGGCTACGGCCAGTCCAGACTCGCTCCAATATCACTGGGCTACGGCCAGTCCAGACTCTGCTAAGGCCAGTCCAGACTCGCTCCAGTATCACTGGGCTAAGGCCAGTCCAGACTCTGCTAAGGCCAGTCCAGACTCTGTTCAGTACCACTGGGCTACGGCCAATCCAGACCCGCTCCAGTATCACTGGGCTAAGGCCAGTCCAGACTCTGCTAAGGCCAGTCCAGACTCTGTTCAGTACCACTGGGCTACGGCCAGTCCAGACTCGCTCCAGTATCACTGGGCTACGGCCAGTCCAGACTCTGCTAAGGCCAGTCCAGACTCTGTTCAGTACCACTGGGCTACGGCCAATCCAGACCCGCTCCAGTATCACTGGGCTACGGCCAGTCCAGACTCTGCTAAGGCCAGTCCAGACTCGCTCCAGTATCACTGGGCTAAGGCCAGTCCAGACTCTGCTAAGGCCAGTCCAGACTCTGTTCAGTACCACTGGGCTACGGCCAATCCAGACCCGCTCCAGTATCACTGGGCTAAGGCCAGTCCAGACTCTGCTAAGGCCAGTCCAGACTCTGTTCAGTACCACTGGCCTACGGCCAATCCAGACCCGCTCCAGTATCACTGGGCTACGGCCAGTCCAGACTCTGCTAAGGCCAGTCCAGACTCGCTCCAGTATCACTGGGCTAAGGCCAGTCCAGACTCTGCTAAGGCCAGTCCAGACTCTGTTCAGTACCACTGGGCTACGGCCAATCCAGACCCGCTCCAGTATCACTGGGCTACGGCCAGTCCAGACTCTGCTAAGGCCAGTCCAGACTCGCTCCAGTATCACTGGGCTAAGGCCAGTCCAGACTCTGCTAAGGCCAGTCCAGACTCTGTTCAGTACCACTGGGCTACGGCCAATCCAGACCCGCTCCAGTATCACTGGGCTAAGGCCAGTCCAGACTCTGCTAAGGCCAGTCCAGACTCTGTTCAGTACCACTGGGCTACGGCCAGTCCAGACTCGCTCCAGTATCACTGGGCTACGGCCAGTCCAGACTCTGCTAAGGCCAGTCCAGACTCTGTTCAGTACCACTGGGCTACGGCCAATCCAGACCCGCTCCAGTATCACTGGGCTACGGCCAGTCCAGACTCTGCTAAGGCCAGTCCAGACTCGCTCCAGTATCACTGGGCTAAGGCCAGTCCAGACTCTGCTAAGGCCAGTCCAGACTCTGTTCAGTACCACTGGGCTACGGCCAATCCAGACCCGCTCCAGTATCACTGGGCTAAGGCCAGTCCAGACTCTGCTAAGGCCAGTCCAGACTCTGTTCAGTACCACTGGGCTACGGCCAGTCCAGACTCGCTCCAGTATCACTGGGCTACGGCCAGTCCAGACTCTGTTCAGTACCACTGGGCTACGGCCAGTCCAGACCCACTCCAGTATCACTGGGCTAAGGCCAGTCCAGACTCGCTCCAGTATCACTGGGCTAAGGCCAGTCCAGCCTCTGCTAAGGCCACTCCAGACTCGCTCCAGTACCACAGGATTAAGCCCAGTCCAGACTCTGCTAAGGCCAGTCCAGACTCTGCTAAGGCCAGTCCAGTCTCGCCCCAGTATCACTGGGCTAAGGCCAGTCCAGACTCTGCTAAGGCCAGTCCAGTCTCACTCCAGTACCACAGGACTACGGCCAGTCCAGACTCGCTCCAGTATCACTGGGCTAAGGCCAGTCCAGACTCTGCTAAGGCCAGTCCAGACTCGCTCCAGTACCACAGGATTAAGGCCAGTCCAGACTCTGCTAAGGCCAGTCCAGACTCTGCTAAGGCCAGTCCAGACTCTGCTAAGGCCAGTCCAGACTCGCTCCAGTACCACAGGATTAAGGCCAGTCCAGACTCTGCTAAGGCCAGTCCAGACTTTGCTAAGGCCAGTCCAGTCTCGCCCCAGTATCACTGGGCTAAGGCCAGTCCAGCCTCTGCTAAGGCCAGTCCAGACTCGCTCCAGTACCACAGGATTAAGGCCAGTCCAGACTCTGCTAAGGCCAGTCCAGACTTTGCTAAGGCCAGTCCAGTCTCGCCCCAGTATCACTGGGCTAAGGCCAGTCCAGCCTCTGCTAAGGCCAGTCCAGACTCGCTCCAGTACCACAGGATTAAGCCCAGTCCAGACTCTGCTAAGGCCAGTCCAGACTCTGCTAAGGCCAGTCCAGACTTTGCTAATGCCAGTCCAGTCTCGCCCCAGTATCACTGGGCTAAGACCAGTCCAGCCTCTGCTAAGGCCAGTCCAGACTCGCTCCAGTACCACAGGATTAAGGCCAGTCCAGCCTCTGCTAAGGCCAGTCCAGACTCGCTCCAGTACCACAGGATTAAGGCCAGTCTAGCCACAGACTTCCTGCACCAGCCGTACCACTCAGCTGAGTCTGACTTTGCCAGCCTGCCTTCCTGCATCTCCAGCAGCAGCCATAGTCGGTCTGCACCATCGTACGGACACAGCCCAGGTCAGTGGGGTATTTTAGATCTTCTGACAGATGTACAGTGGGGAGAACAATTATTTGATACACTGCCGATTTGGCAGGTTCTCCTATTTACAAAGCATGTCGAGGTCTGTAATGTTTATCATAGGTACACTTCAACTGTGAGAGACGGAATCTGAAACAAAAATCCAGAAAATCACATTGTATGATTTTTAAGTAATTAAGTTGCATTTTATTGCATGACATAAGTATTTGATACATCAGAAAAGCAGAACTTAATATTTGGTACAGAAACCTTTGTTTGCAATTACAGAGATCATACGTTTCCTGTAGTTCTTGACCAGGTTTGCACACACTGCAGCAGGGATTTTGGCCCACTCCTCCATACAGACCTTCTCCAGATCCTTCAGGTTTCGGGGCTGTCGCTGGGCAATGCGGACTTTCAGCTCCCTCCAAAGATGTTCTATTGGGTTCAGGTCTGGAGACTGTCTAGGCCACTCCAGGACCCTGAGATGCTTCTTATGGAGCCACTCCTTAGTTGCCCTGGCTGTGTGTTTTGGGTTGTTGTCATGCTGGAAGACCCAGCCACGACCCATCTTCAATGCTCTTACTGAGGGAAGGAGGTTGTTGGCCAATATCTCGCGATACATGGCCCCATCCATCCTCCCCTCAATACGGTGCAGTCGTCCTGTCCCCTTTGCAGAAAAGCCTCCCCAAAGAATTATGTTTCCACCTCCATTCTTCACGGTTGGGATGGTGTTCTTGGGGTTGTACTCATCCTTCTTCTTCCTCCAAACACGGCGAGTGGAGTTTAGACCAAAAAGCTCTATTTTTGTCTCATCAGACCATATGACCTTCTCCCATTCCTCCTCTGGATCATCCAGATGGTCATTGGCAAACTTCAGATGGGCTTGGACATGCGCTGGCTTGAGCAGGGGGACCTTGTGTGCGCTGCAGGATTTTAATCCATGACGGCGTAGTGTGTTACTAATGGTTTTCTTTGAGACTGTGGTCCCAGCTCTCTTCAGGTCATTGACCAGGTCATGCCATGTAGTTCTGGGCTGATCCCTCACCTTCCTCATGATCATTGATGCCCCACGAGGTGAGATCTTGCATGGAGCCCCAGACCGAGGGTGATTGACCGTCATAATTGCGCCAACAGTTGTTGCCTTCTCACCAAGCTGCTTGCCTATTGTCCTGTAGCCCATCCCATCCTTGTGCAGGTCTACAATTTTATCCCTGATGTCCTTACACCCTCTCTGGTCTTGGCCATTGTGGAGAGGTTGGAGCCTGCTTGATTGAGTGTGTGGACAGGTGTCTTTTATACAGGTAACGAGTTAAAACTGGTGCAGTTAATTCAGGTAATGAGTGGAGAACAGGAGAGCTTCTTAAAGAAAAACTAACAGGTCTGTGAGAGCCGGAATTCTTACTGATTGGTAGGTGATCAAATACTTTTATCATGCAATAAAATGCAAATTAATTAGTTACAAATCATACAATGTGATTTTCTGGATTTGTGCTTTAGATTCCATCTCTGACAGTTGAAGTGTACCTATGATAAAAATTACAGACCTCTACATGCTTTGTAAGTTGGAAAACCTGCAAAATCTGGAGTGTATCAAATACTTGTTCTCACCACTGTATATGGCTAGGATGTAATCAATTGAACACAATGGGTTTTTATTGACATTTTCTATATTTGGAAGACTTAACAACAATATTTTGTCTCAACTACCCCTTAATCATTGAAGTTGAACTGAAGTTTATCCTAATCAGACTAGCAACACTAGCAACTCAGAGACTCACAGTTCAGCTTCTTGTGTGGTTCTAGTCCACCAGGTGTCTTCATCCTCCCATGTCAACGCTAGTGTCCAGTGGTTGGAGCAAGGGGGTTCTGGAGGTCAGTCTCTCAGCTGCTCCTCGTCCTCCTGGTACAACAGCCCTTTCTCCACCACCACCTTCTCCTCGTCTCTGACCAACCCCAGGGCCGAGTACTACTCCCGAGGGCACGGCAGTCAGGAAATCCAGAGGCTTCAGGAGGCCTTGAAGGGGGAGAGGCTGAGTCCCAGTGAGGACGGAGGTAGCACTAGTTTCCTGACTCTGAACCCTGCACAAGGGGATGGGTACCCGCACTCTGCCCAGACCTACGGTCACCCCTTGGGCTTCTACAGCAACTCCTGGGTGTCAGGTCAGGACTACAGCTCAGCCTCTCTCTGCTCCTCCCCTGGTGCTGGCATGTATCCCTCCTACTGCTACTCCCCCAAACTACAAAACAAAATCAACCTCTCCCCTCCAGGTGAGGTGACAGCTGTCTCACTCTCACTCTTACTCTCTCTCGTTTTACACCAACATTGGACAAAAAGATAAGAAATTAGCTGCTTATGTAAACACAGCCTGAGAGGATGATTTGATGGTGTGGTTATGTCAGTTTCCATGTATCTCTATCTCTCATTCTTTCACTCTCTCTCTCTCTCTCTCTCTCTCTCTCTCTCTCTCTCTCTCTCTCTCTCTCTCTCTCTCTCTCTCTCTCTCATTCTTTCACCCTCTCTCTCTCATTCTTTCTCTCTCTCTCATTCTTTCTCTCTCTCATTCTTTCTCTCTCTCTCATTCTTTCACCCTCTCTCTCTCTCATTCTTTCACCCTCTCTCTCTCTCATTCTTTCACCCTCTCTCTCTCTCATTCTTTCTCTCTCTCTGCTCTCTCTCTCTCTCTCTCTCTCTCTCTCTCTCTCTCTAAAATGTATAATTGAATTCAAAAGTTTGCCGTTTCGAATGTGGCAGCATGTGTAGATCTAACATGCTACTCTCCCTGCTCCTGTGCCTCTGCCAGATGCTCGTGAGTGTGTGAACTGTGGTGGGACCGCCACCCCTCTGTGGCGTCGTGACGGGACAGGACACTACCTCTGTAACGCCTGTGACCACAAGATCAACAGCCAGAACAGACCTCTCACCAGACCCAAGAAGAGGCTGGTACGTTATTCACTGACAGCTGTGAATTTACTTGTCAAATGTTCCTCTCAAAGGTACTTAATTGAAGAAAGTAATACAATACAATCTATTCCATTCCACTCTCCTCTCCTCTCCTCTCCTCTCCTCTCCTCTCCTCTCCTCTCCTCTCCTCTCCTCTCCTCTCCTCTCCTCTCCTCTCCTCTCCTCTCCTCTCCTCTCCTCTCCCTCTCCTCTCCTCTCCTTTGTCTCTCTTCTCTCTCTTCTCTCCTCTCTCCTTCTCCTCTCCTCCTCTCCCTCTCCTCTCCTTTCCTCTCTCTCTCTTCTCTCTCCTCTGGCTCTCTCCTCTCCTCTACCTCTCCCCTTCTCCTCCTCTCTTCTGTCTCTCCTCTTCTCTTCTCTTCTGTCTCTCTTATCCTCCTCCTCTCCTCTCCTTTGTCTCTCTTCTCCTCTCCTCTCTCCACCTCTCCTCTCCTCTCCTTTGTCTCTCTCTCTCTCCTCTACCACTCCCCTTCTCGCCTCTCTTCTTTCTCTTCTGTCTCTCCTCTCTCTCTCCTCTCCTCTCCTCTCCTCTCCTCTCCTCTCCTCTCCTCTCCTCTCCTCTCCTCTCCTCTCCTCTCCTCTCCTCTCTCATATTATCCTCCTCTCCTCCAGCTCCAGCTGTGATTTCCTAAGTTAACCACGTGTCCATTCCTCTCCCCATGCAGATGGTCAGTAAGAGTGCAGGGACCCATTGCTCCAACTGTCAGACTAGCACCACCACGCTGTGGAGACGTAATGCCAGTGGAAAGACAGTCTGTAACGCATGTGGACTCTACTACAAACTGCACAACGTAGGATCTGCTCTCTGAATAGTCTCACAGCTTCTCATTCCATTACACCACATAACCACCATTTTGAGTCAGTTGAATTGTTGAAAAATAGAGAGACGTGGCATATTGTAAGCCTTACTTTGAGACATTATCAAGGCTCATACATGCTTTTAACAAGTCATAAAGCATTATATTTGCAGGCTTCAAGTAAAGTGTTACTAAAATGCCTCCTATCTAGTTCTACGATCCTCTTCTCCCCATTCAATCAATACACATCATTTCCTTTGTTGTAGGCCGATACATTTCACCCTGTCCGTTCCTTTAGTGGAGTAGTCATACTAATGCCACTATTCCTCCGTTCTCCTCCTCAGATCAACAGACCTCTGACCATGAAGAAGGAAGGTACTCAGACACGGAAACGTAAGGCCTCCATTATGAACAACAGGGCCAAGCAGAAGACAGGTGTGTTAGAGGCTGAGCTGGGTCTCTACTCTGACCTCTCCCTGTCCAGACTCCAGTCCTCTGACATGCCCGACCACACACACTGAGGACTATTACACACACTGAGGACTATTACACACACTGAGGACTATTACACACACTGAGGACTACTACACACTGAGGACTATTACACACTGAGGACTACTACACACACTGAGGACTACTACACACTGAGGACTACTACACACACTGGGGACTATTACACACTGAGGACTACTACACACTGAGGACTACTACACACTGAGGACTACTACACACACTGGGGACTACTACACACTGAGGACTACTACACACTGAGGACTATTACACACTGAGGACTACTATATACACTGAGGACTACTACACACTGAGGACTATTACACACTGAGGACTACTATATACACTGAGGACTATTACACACTGAGGACTACTATATACACTGAGGACTACTATATACACACTGAGGACTACTATACACACTGAGGACTACTATACACACTGAGGACTACTACACACTGAGGACTATTACACACTGAGGACTATTACACACTGAGGACTATTACACACTGAGGACTATTACACACTGAGGACTATTACACACTGAGGACTACTACACACTGAGGACTACTACACACTGAGGACTATTACACACTGAGGACTACTATATACACTGAGGACTACTACACACTGAGGACTACTACACACACTGAGGACTACTACACACTGAGGACTATTACACACTGAGGACTACTATATACACTGAGGACTATTACACACTGAGGACTATTACACACTGAGGACTACTACACACACTGAGGACTACTACACACACTGAGGACTACTACACACACTGAGGACTACTACACACTGAGGACTATTACACACTGAGGACTACTACACACTGAGGACTACTACACACTGAGGACTATTACACACTGAGGACTACTATATACACTGAGGACTATTACACACTGAGGACTATTACACACTGAGGACTATTACACACTGAGGACTACTACACACTGAGGACTACTACACACTGAGGACTATTACACACTGAGGACTACTACACACTGAGGACTACTACACACTGAGGACTACTACGCACTGAGGACTATTACACACTGAGGACAACTACGCACACTGAGGACTACTACACACTGAGGACTACTACGCACTGAGGACTATTACACACTGAGGACTATTACACACTGAGGACTATTACACACTGAGGACTATTACACACTGAGGACTATTACACACTGAGGACTATTACACACTGAGGACTATTACACACTGAGGACTATTACACACTGAGGACTACTACACACACTGAGGACTACTATATACACTGAGGACAACTACGCACACTGAGGACTATTACACACTGAGGACTATTACACACTGAGGACTATTACACACTGAGGACTACTACACACTGAGGACTACTAAACACTGAGGACTACTACACACTGAGGACTCCTACACACTGAGGACTCCTACACACTGAGGACTACTACACACTGAGGACTACTAAACACTGAGGACTACTACACACTGAGGACTACTACGCACTGAGGACTATTACACACTGAGGACTATTACACACTGAGGACTATTACACACTGAGGACTATTACACACTGAGGACTATTACACACTGAGGACTCCTACACACTGAGGACTATTACACACTGAGGACTATTACACACTGAGGACTACTACGCACTGAGGACTACTACGCACTGAGGACTATTACACACTGAGGACAACTACGCACACTGAGGACTATTACACACTGAGGACTATTACACACTGAGGACTATTACACACTGAGGACTATTACACACTGAGGACTATTACACACTGAGGACTACTACACACTGAGGACTACTACACACTGAGGACTACTACACACTGAGGACTACTACACACTGAGGACTCCTACACACTGAGGACTCCTACACACTGAGGACTACTACACACTGAGGACTACTACACACTGAGGACTACTACACACTGAGGACTACTACGCACTGAGGACTATTACACACTGAGGACTATTACACACTGAGGACTACTACACACTGAGGAGCTGTGAAGGGAACGGCACCTCAGTACCTCCAGGCTCTGATCAGGCCCTACACCCAAACAAGGGCACTGCGTTCATCCACCTCTGGCCTGCTCGCCTCCCTACCACTGAGGAAGTACAGCTCCCGCTCAGCCCAGTCAAAACTGTTTGCTGCTCTGGCTCCCCAATGGTGGAACAAACTCCCTCACGACGCCAGGACAGCGGAGTCAATCACCACCTTCCGGAGACACCTGAAACCCCACCTCTTTAAGGAATACCTAGGATAGGATAAGTAATCCCTCTCACCCCCCCCTTTTAGATTTAGATGCACTATTGTAAAGTGACTGTTCCACTGGATGTCATAAGGTGAATGCACCAATTTGTAAGTCGCTCTGGATAAGAGCGTCTGCTAAATGACTTAAATGTAATGTAAATGTAGGACTCCTACACACTGAGGACTACTACACACTGAGGACTATTACACACTGAGGACTACTACACACTGAGGACTCCTACACACAGAGGACTATTACACACTGAGGACTATTACACACTGAGGACTATTACACACTGAGGACTATTACACACTGAGGACTACTACACACACTGAGGACTATTACACACTGAGGACTACTACACACACTGAGGACTCCTACACACTGAGGACTCCTACACACTGAGGACTATTACACACAGAGGAAGACCTGAGGAGAATAGTTTGTAGGTACTGAGCCATGATGTTATGCTGTTGTCAGGTAATGACTAATGAAGGATGAAGTTGTTTACTGTTTAATCGTGACTTTTTGTAATCCTGACCTCTCCTTTCTTAATGATCACCTTCATCTGAATAAATACCTGATAGAATACATGGTCTCTCTGTGAAGTTACTTTCAACTGTGAAACACATGCAGACTGAAACACTACACTGGGATTCATGCGTGTTCTAATGACTGTCTGTGGATGACTTTAGACATTGTGGTCAGGCACCATTTTCATTAGTGTCTGTTCTATATTCATGTCTTTGTCTGAGAACAGCGAGCCACACTTTGTTAAAGTTTCTCTGGCAAATTGTTTTATGCAAATTCTAAACTTTTCATACTGCTAGGATATGATCAAAACCACCTAGAGAATAATAATAATAATAATAAAATGATTAATTAATAATAGTAATACCTTTGTCAGAATGCTGTTCATTGACTACAGCTCAGCGTTCAACACCGTAGTGCCCTCAAAGCTCATCACTAAGCTAAGGATCCTGGGACTAAACGCCTTCCTCTGCAACTGGATCCTGGACTTCCTGAAGGGCCGCCCCCAGGCGGTGGGGGTAGGCAACGTCTTCTCAGCCACGCTGACCTTCAACACGGGGGGGGCCCACAGGGGTGTGTGCTTAGTCCCCTCCTGTACTCGCGGTTCACCCATGATTGGCATTAGTCCAACACCATCGTCAAGTTTGCTGACGACACAACGGTGGTAGGCCTTATCACCGGCGACGACAAGTCAACCTAAAGGGATCTGGTCAGAGACCTGACACTGTGGTGCCAGTTCCCTCTACGTCGGTAAGACCAAGGAGCTGATCATGGACTACAGGAAACAAGAACGCCCTCATCCATATCAACGGGAAACAAGAACGCCCTCATCCACATCGACGGGAAACAATAACACCCTCATCCACATCGACGGGAAACAAGAACACCCTCATCCACATCGACGGGGAACAAGAACGCCCTCATCCACATTGACTGGAAACAAGAACGCCCTCATCCACATCGACGGGAAACAAGAACGCCCTCATCCACATCTACAGGAAACAAGAACACCCTCATCCACATCGACGGGAAACAAGAACGCCCTCATCCACATCTACGGGAAACAAGAACACCCTCATCCACATCGACGGGAAACAAGAACGCCCTCATCCACATCGACTGGAAACAAGAACGCCCTCATCCACACCGACAGGGCGGCAGTGTAGCGGGTCTAGAGCTTGATGTTCCTCTGGGTCAAAATCAGTAAGGACTTAAAACACACATGAAAAAGGTGGGACAGAGCCTTTTCCTCCTCAGGAGAATGTTTATATCCATCCAGGACCTCTATATCAGAGGGTAGTGAGGACAGCCCAGTAGATCACTGGGGCCCAGCTCCCTGCCATCCAGGACCTCTATATCAGAGGGTAGTGAAAGGAAAGGCCCGGAAAATCGTTAAAGATTTCAGCCACCCAAGATATAGAGTGTTCTCTCTGTTTCAGATGGCAAGTGGTACTGGAGCAGCAAGTTTGACATCACAGGGGCCTGAACAGCTTCTATCCCCAGAAGATAAATATCAGAGGGTGGAAATGGCAGCACAGACATCATGTTGACCCTTGAATATATATATCCAGTTGACCTCTATATCAGACACAGGACCCACACATCACTGGGGCCCAGCTCCCTGCCATCCAGGACCTCTATATCAGAGGGTAGTGAGGACAGTCCAGTACATCACTGGGGCCCAGCTCCCTGCCATCCAGAACCTCTATATCAGAGGGTATTGAGGACAGCCCAGTACATCACTGGGGCCCAGCACACCTGCACATCCAGAACCAATCTTCATTAACACTGCTGCTAGGACAGTTTATTATACATCACTGATGCCCAGCTCCTGCCCCAGGACATATCTACCTATCAGAGGGTATGAGGACCCCAGTACATATCACTGGGGCCCAGTATCCCTGTCTCCAGAACCCCTATATCAGATCTAGCTCCACACTCCAGTATCCCTGTCTCCTTCCCCCTATACATATCTACCTCCATCATCCAGTATCCCTGTACATTGTTAATATGGTACTGACCCTGTATACATCACTGGGGCCCTATAAATATCTACCTCCAGGACCTCCAGTATCCCTGTACATTGTTAAATGGTACTGACCCTGTATAAAGTCACCTTACCCCTATACATATCTACCTCCATCACTCCAGATATCCCTGTCTCCTTCCCCTATAAATATCTACCTCCATCACTCCAAGTTTGACATCGACAGGCCCCTGAACATTCTACCTCCATAAGATCCCTGTCTCGAAATTCCCCAGACATATGTTGACCTTGAATATCCATATATTCTCCTTGTCCCTATACATATCTACCTCCATCACTCCAGTACCCTGTCTCCACCCCCTATACATATCTACCTCCATCA
Source organism: Oncorhynchus gorbuscha (assembly GCF_021184085.1). Taxonomy (NCBI): domain Eukaryota; kingdom Metazoa; phylum Chordata; class Actinopteri; order Salmoniformes; family Salmonidae; genus Oncorhynchus; species Oncorhynchus gorbuscha. The sequence goes on along the minus strand of NC_060182.1, from coordinate 3,391,098 downwards.
CTCCAGTACCCTGTCTCCTTCCCCCTATACATATCTACCTCCACACTCCAGACCACAGTCTCCAGACACCCCCATACATATTTACACTCCAGACACTCCAGTATCCCTGTCTCCAGACCCACAGACACACACTCCATCACTCCAGTATCCCTGTCCCCTTCCCCCATACATATCTACCTCCATCACTCCAGTATCCCTATCACAACCATGCTGGTCATTTCCATGAACATTTGAACATCTTGGTCACCTTCCTGTTATATCTACCTCCATCACCGGCCAGCCAGAAGAGGACTGGCCACCCCCTATGCTCTCTCTAATTATCTTTCTTTCTCCATCGGAGGACCTGAGCCCTAGGACCTTCCCCCTATACAGGATCTACCTGACATGATGGCTCCAGTATCCCTGTCTCCTTCCCCCTGACATGTCTGCTCCATCACTCCAGTTTCCTGTTCTTGCCTTATTATTATCTACCTTGACCTCCAGTATATATGTCCCCTATACATATCTACCTAATATAATAATAATATAATAATAATATACATATATCCATTTACTCCAGTATCCCTGTCTCCTTCCCCCTATACATATCAGCTCCATCACTCCAGTATCCCTGTCTCCTTCCCCCTATACATGGTCCCTCCATCACTCCAGTATCCCTGTACATTGTTAATATGGTACTGCCCTGCTATATAGTCAGCTACCCCTGAACATTTGAACATCTCACTCAGTATCCCTTCTCCTTCCCCTATAAATATCTTCTGCACTTTGAGATATCCCTGATGTACCTTCCCTATATAAATAAATCTGATTTGATTTGACTCCAGTATCCCTGCTACATTGTTTATTATACATCCTGATGCCTAGTCTCCTTCCCCTATACATATCTACCTCCATCACTCCAGTATCCCTGTCTCCTTCCCCCTATACATATCTACCTCCATCACTCCAGTATCCCTGTCTCCTTCCCCCTATACATATCTACCTCCATCAAATCCAAATCAAATCACATTTATTTATATAGCCCTGTATATATCAGCTGATATCTCATAAATATCTACCTCCATCACTCCAGTATCCCTGTACATTGTTAAATGCAAACTGCAGGTGTATATAGTCACGGTGGCTATAAAATCTACCTCCATCAGGCCAAAACCTGTCTCCTTCCCCCTATAAGGAACCTCCATGTGGGGTCCAGTATCCTGTCTCTGGCTTGCCCCTATACATATCTACCTCCATGACCAAGATGTTCTATAATATCTTCCATAAATGACCAGTATGGTCTCCTTCCCCCAGAACATATGAAACTCCATCAGCACAGTATCCAGGTGGACTTCCCCCAGCAATCTACCTCCATCATCCAGGTATCCCTGTCTCCTTCCCCCTATACATATCTACCTCCAGACTCCAGAATCCCTGTCTCCTTCCCCCTATACATATCTACCTCCATCACTCCAGTATCCCTGTCTCCTGCCCCCTGGACATATCTACCTCCATCACTCCAGTATCCCTGTCTCCTTCCCCTATACATATCTACCTCCATCACTCCAGTATCCCTGCTCCTTCCCCAGAACATATGAACCTCCAGCAGGAGCATGGCCAGGTGTCCCCTTCCCCTATACATAGGACCTCCATCATCCAGGTAGTCCCTGGGACCTTCCCCCTAGGGCTACAGGTCCTCCATCACTCCAGAAAGTCACCTTCCCCCTATACAATCTACCTCCAGAACTCCAGTCTCCCTAGATTCATACAGGACACCTGAATAGGACAGTATCCCTGTCACCCAGATAAACAATCTACCTCCATCACGACACAGTAAACTGTCTGCTTCCCCCATAAATATCTGGAGGCTCCAGGACTACAGTATCCCTGTCTCCCCCATACATATCTACCTCCATCAGGGCCAAACAGGAAGGATATATCTACCTCCATCCCCAGTATTGCCAAAGCATATCTACCTCCATCACCCAGTATCCCTGTCTCCTTCCCCCATACATATCTAGCTCCATCACTCCAGTATCCCTGTCTCCTTCCCCCTATACATATCTACCTCCATCACTCCAGTATCCCTGTACATTGTTAATATGGTACTGACCCTGTATATAGTCACCTTACCCCTATACATATCTACCTCCATCACTCCAGTATCCCTGTCTCCTTCCCCCTATAAATATCTACCTCCATCACTCCAGTATCCCTGTCTCCTTCCCCCTATACATATCTACCTCCATCACTCCAGTATCCCTGTCTCCTTCCCCCTATACATATCTACCTCCATCACTCCAGTATCCCTGTCTCCTTACCCCTCTACATATCTACCTCCATCACTCCAGTATCCCTGTCTCCTTCCCCCTATACATATCTAGCTCCATCACTCCAGTATCCCTGTCTCCTTCCCCCTATACATATCTACCTCCATCACTCCAGTATCCCTGTACATTGTTAATATGGTACTGACCCTGTATATAGTCACCTTACCCCTATACATATCTACCTCCATCACTCCAGTATCCCTGTCTCCTTCCCCCTATAAATATCTACCTCCATCACTCCAGTATCCCTGTACATTGTTAATATGGTACTGGAACTGACCCTGTATATAGTATAGTTTCTTACTTTCTCTCATTCTGCTTATTTCTTATTTTTATTAATCGTGTGTTTCTGTTCTACCTTATGTGATTTTTAGTGCTACATTTGATATTGATTACTGCATTGTTGGGTTTAGAGTTGGAAAGAAAGGCATTTCACTGTACTTGTGCACTTGACATTAAAACTTGAACCTTAGAATTAAGAATTAGAATTCTAGAATTAGAATAATAGCATTAGAATACTAGAATTAGAATAATAGAATTAGAATACTAGAATGAACATGAACCTTCTTATGATGGGATGAAGGTCAGCCATATTGGTCAGGGAGTTTGCCAGTGCTGTGATCAGTGGTGATTTTAGCATGTACACCTTGGTGGGGCAAACTCCCCAAATATTTGGGGGATGCATGCCAGCAAAGCCACTACACAACAAAGCAAAACACAACACTAAATAATACATGAATTGCACTATAATGGTGACGAACGGTGCCCACAAACTGTTAGGGCCGACATAAAGCTGTCCAAACAGCAGAGTCCCATCAGCAGTCCCACAACCTTACCACTGCTTTCACCTGGTTATCAGCAGAGCCTTGTCTGACAGTGAAACAGTTCATTCAGCCTCATTTAGTACCTTTTTGAAAAACATAGCTGATATGGCTGACTTGCTTATACAAATGTGGTTTCTACTGAAAATGGATATGTACAAACTATGGCATAAGGGTGCGATGAGCGGATAAGAGGCAATCCATCATTTCCATTAAGACAATGAGTGAGCTAGGACAGACATTGTCAATGTAAACATTCGTTCAGCACTTTTGAAATGTACAGTGACAGAATTTAGAACATAGGCTGTTCTTACAGTGTTCTCTCTGTACACCAAGTCAGAACCGCAGGATAAGTAAAGTGGGCATATAAGTTCGACAATGAAAGCTCTTACAATATTCAATGAGGACATTTCTCTAAAACAGACTATAGGCTACATGTGCACCACCAAGTCAGAACAGTAGGCTCAGTTATGAGGGGAAAAGGGAACAAATTATTAGGGTGAGGCACATGGGCTACTAACAGCTTACTGCACAGCATACACTTAGTACTACTTTCTTAGCTACAGTATAGATATCTCCCAGGCATATTCCATCATTTATTCAGCAGCATATAAGACATTGTTTGACTCACCTTGTTGTGCTGGGCTCACTTGAACAGGAAAGGTGGAGATCCTTCGCTACTTGACAACTATCGACTCATATCAAAAGAGTCTGTACTGTCAAAAGGTACTGGAGTCCTTAGGTAGTAGGCAGCTAAATGCCTATTTCCAAGAAAACAACATCTTAAATGGAATGTAATCAGGTTTTTAGGTCTGGCCACAGCACTGTTTCAGCAACAGTGAAGGTTTTAAATGACGTCCACTGTGATCTTGGTAAGAAGTTACATTGTGTTGTCTGTCTTTATTGATTTGTCGAAGGCTTTTGTCACAGTGGACCATGCTGTGTTAGTGCAAAGGTTCAAATGTTGTGGAATTACTGGTCATGCTCTAGATTGGTTTATAAATTACCTATCAAATTGTACACAATGTGTAAAGGCAGATGGTTGTAAATCTGAGTCCATAGAGGTGTGCTCAGGTGTTCCGCAAGGTTCTATTTTGGGCTCACTGTTGTTCATTTTGTATACCAACAACATTGGGGATCTTATTGAAACAGCGGATGTTCATTTTTTTGCATATGATACTGTTCTTTATTCAAGTGGTAGTAGTTTATCTTTAGCTTTTGAAAATGACCAAAGAGCATTTAATATCATACAACAGAATCTGTATGATTTAAAGCTGGTTCTAAATTCAGGTTAAACTAAATGCATGGTATTGTCAAATGCCAGGCATGTTACTAATCATGTCATTGCTACATTGTCTGGACATACTATAGAGCAAGTTAAAGTGTACAAAGATTTGGGTGTGTGGGTTGATGACAAGCTGAGTTTCACTGTGCATGTAGAGAACTCGATAAGGAAGCTCAAACTGAGAATAGGTTTTTATTACCGGCATAAGGCTCGTTTTTCTCTGGAGGCCAGGAAGGAGCTGGTACGATGTACATTACTGTCGGTTTTAGATTGTAGTGATGTTATATATATGCAGGCCTCAGCCACGACCCTGAGAACCCTTGATTCAGTGTATCATACAGCCCTCAGGTTCATTACACATCAGAAACGGCTAACACATCATTGTGATCTCTACAGCTCTGTTGGCTGGTCGTCATTGACCTCGCGTAGGCTTAAACACTGGTATACACTGGTTTATAAGGCCATATTGGGGAAAATGCCACTTTATCTCAGTTCTTTTTTAGTCAGGTCGGTATATAAATATAAATTACGGTCCCATTCTGATTTGCTTCTAACAGTACGAAAATGTTAAATGTTTTTGTCGTACTGTATGTGTGTTTATAGTGTTGTTTAATGTTGTGTTAGTGTATGTAAGTTGTTTTGCCTGAAACGTTGTTCCCCCTTGCTGCTATTGGACCAGGTCTCTCTTGGCTGCTATTGGACCAGGTCTCTCTTGGCTGCTATTGGACCAGGTCTCTCTTGGCTGCTATTGGACCAGGTCTCTCTTGGCTGCTATTGGACCAGGTCTCTCCTGGAAAAGAGACGTTATCTCAGTGAGGAAAACCTGTATAAATAAAGATTAAATAAAAATAAAAGGAAGTGTGTCATTCTGTGGATTTATGGTTCAAGACAACTGGGCGGTCAAACAGGGTCGACTCATTATGACGTCAGGGGTCGGAGGTGAAGAAAGAGGCCTGAGTTCTCGACTTGCAATTCCAAGTTGGATGACTGTTCAAAATGTATTTTCCCAGTCGGATAATGTTTGTTTTTTTCCCCAGAGTTCCCAGTTGTCTTGAACTCACTGAAGTCTGAGATTTCCCACTATCAACCACACTGTCAGGTCAGACAGGGTTCTGTGTAAATACCAACAACCACACTGTCAGGTCAGACAGGGTTCTGTGTAAATACCAACAACCACACTATCAGGACAGACAGGGTTCTGTATAAATACCAACAACCACACTATCAGGACAGACAGGGTGCTTTTACACCTGCATTGTTTGCTGTTTGGGGTTTTAGGCTGGGTTTCTGTACAGCACTTTGAGATATCAGCTGATGTACGAAGGGCTATATAAATACATTTGATTTGATTTGATTTAAATACCAACAACCACACTGTCAGGTCAGACTGGGTTCTGTGTAAATACCAAAAACCACACTCAGGTCAGGTCAGGTAAGGTCAGGGTAGGGTTAGGTCAGGTCAGGTCAAATCAGGTTGGGTAAGGTAGGGCAGGGTTAGGTCAGGTCAGGTCAAATCAGGTTGGGTAAGGTAGGGCAGGGTTAGGTCAGGTCAGGTCAAATCAGGTTGGGTAAGGTAGGGCAGGGTTAGGTCAGGTCAAATCAGGTCGGGTAAGGTAGGGCAGGGTTAGGTCAGGTCAAATCAGGTCCGGTAAGGTAGGGCAGGGTTAGGTCAGGTCAAATCAGGTTGGGTAAGGTAGGGCAGGGTTAGGTCAGGTCAAATCAGGTTGTGTAATGTAGGGCAGGGTTAGGTCAGGTCAAATCAGGGTCGGGTAAGGTAGGGCAGGGTTAGGTCAGGTCAAATCAGGTTGGGTAAGGTAGGGCAGGGTTAGGTCAGGTCAAATCAGGGTCGGGTAAGGTAGGGCAGGGTTAGGTCAGGTCAAATCAGGGTCGGGTAAGGTAGGGCAGGGTTAGGTCAGGTCAAATCAGGGTCGGGTAAGGTAGGGCAGGGTTAGGTCAGGTCAAATCAGGGTCGGGTGAAGTTAGATTATTATTAAAGTGGATGGGATATTCTGACTCAAGTATGATGTCATCTTTAGATCTTTTTAGTTCTGTAGACTAATGCCCTCCCTCTCCTTGGCATGATTATCAAGTGGAATCACCTAGTCATCTTTTTAGTTCTGTAGACTAATGCCCTCCCTCTCCTTGGCATGATTATCAAGTGGAATCACCTAGTCATCTTTTTAGTTCTGTAGACTAATGCTCTCCCTCTCCTTGGCATGATTATCAAGTGGAATCACCTAGTCATCTTTTTAGTTCTGTAGACTAATGCTCTCCCTCTCCTTGGCATGATTATCAAGTGGAATCACCTAGTCATCTTTTTAGTTCTGTAGACTAATGCCCTCCCTCTCCTTGGCATGATTATCAAGTGGAATCACCTAGTCATCTTTTTAGTTCTGTAGACTAATGCCCTCCCTCTCCTTGGCATGATTAGTGGTACAAAAGGTGCATGTTTCAGTATGAAACTGCAGAATTGTTGTTTACTAATATGGGATGTACTGTTCATCATTCCTTTTGGTTCCAGCGGTTCCCATGATGTGCATGAACAGTTAGAGTACTAGGATTAGGTGGATACAGGTCTGGACAGTGGTAGTTTTATTGTAGATACCTCAAACCTCTGTTAGGCCTTGCCCTGTCAATTCTTCCTCAGTAGGACCTACAGTACAGTAATGTTGTTAGCATCTCAATTAGCCTACCAGCTAACAGGAAGTGCTAGGAAGCCAGTCCTGGGAAAACTCTGGAGGACCTAACAGAGACCAGGCGAGAGTCAAGAAGGGAGAGGAGTGGAACCATCATCTTCATAACTTCAACACCCCCCCCCCACCCTTCTCCCTCTCTCCCTCCATCAGTCACACTTTCAAGGTTGACCACAGCTCTCCCCAGGCTGTGCTTGGAGCCCCATTGTGCAATGCAGGAGGCTTATGGTTTTCCGGACCCGTTGAAAAAATAGGGAGGTTGGTGGTGATGTGTTTTTCAGCATGGCAAGCTTCCTCTGTTACAGACAAACATGTTCATCTGGTGGGTTTGTGCGTGTGTGTTGGGCAGACAGTTCTGCGCTGGGGAAACGGCAGAGAATGACATGGAGAGATTAGTAACCACAGGGCTAGTCCAGTAGGTGCACAGGCCCATCCGTTGGTGCCCTGGAGTCCTCACCTTCCGCTCTCTACCCCCCCCCTCCCCCCTCTCTCGCTCTCTACCCTCCCCTCTCTCGCTCTCCCCCTCTCGCTCTCTCCCACCCCCTCCCTCGCTCTCCCCCTCTCTCGCCCCCAATCACTCGCTCTTCCCCCTCTCCCACCCCCTCTCTCGCTCTCTCCCCCTCTCCACCCCCTCCCCCTCTCTCGCTCTCCCCCTCTCGCTCTCTCCCACCCCCCTCCCTCGCTCTCCCCCCTCTCTCTCCCCCGCGCTCCCCCCTCTCTCGCTCCCCCTCTCTCACTCTCCCCCTCTCTCCCTCTTCCCCCTCTCTCTCCCTCTTCCCCCCCTCTCTCACTCTCCCCCTCTCTCACTCTCCCCCTCTCTCTCACCCCCCCTCTCTCGCTCTCCCCCTCTCTCGCTCTTCCCCCCTCTCTCGCTCTCCCCCTCTCTCCCTCTTCCCCCCCTCTCTCCCTCTTCCCCCCTCTCTCACTCTCCCCCTCTCTCACCCCCCTCTCTCGCTCCCCCCCCTCTCTCGCTCTTCCCCCCTCTCTCCCCCCCTCTCTCACTCTCCCCCTCTCTCACTCCCCCCCTCTCTCGCTCTTCCCCTCTCTCGCTCTCTCTCCCCCCCCCCCGCTCTCCCACCCCTCGTACTCTCAATAACACCTAAACTAAACCCCTGTTTTCCTCTCAACACTCCTCACTGTAGCCAACTGAAACACAATTCCCCTACTGCATTCATGGTCAGAGTGAGGACAAAAGGAATTGTTTCAAAAAGGGAACGAAAGACGAAAAAACGTTATGAATTATAGGATTTTTGTTGTTGTTGTTGTTGTTGTTGTTGCTTTACCTCAGATAATTCAAAGTAGTTAGAATTAGAAAACTACCTCCAGGTACTTTATACCGTAAGTATTTAGTCTCCTTTATTATAACGTTATTATAATAGTAGAGATAAATTCATACTAAAACAATCTAGATGATCATTCTCTTGTTGTGTTTGGTATAGCATTGGACCAAACCAGACTGACCACGCAGTATCTAACCCCGTGCTACATCTAACCCAATGCTACATATAACCCTTTGCTACATCTAACCCAATGCTACATATAACCCTTTGCTACATCTAACCCAATGCTACATCTAACCCAATGCTACATCTAACCCAATGCTACATATAACCCTTTGCTACATCTAACTCAATGCTACATCTAACCCAATGCTACATCTAACCCAATGCTACATCTAACCCCGTGCTACATATAACCCTTTGCTACATATAACCCTTTGCTACATCTAACCCAATGCTACATGTAACCCAATGCTACATCTAACCCAATGCTACATCTAACCCCATGCTACATCTAACCCAATGCTACATATAACCCTTTGCTACATCTAACCCAACGCTACATATAACCCTTTGCTACATCTAACCCAATGCTACATATAACCCTTTGCTACATCTAACCCCATGCTACATCTAACCCAATGCTACATCTAACCCAATGCTACATGTAACCCCGTGCTACGTCTAACCCAATGCTACATCTAACCCAATGCTACATCTAACCCAATGTTACATCTAACCCAATGCTACATCTAACCCAATGCTACATCTAACCCCATGCTACATAATAAATAATAATAATAATCTAACCCAATGCTACATCTAACCCCGTGCTACGTCTAACCCCATGCTACATCTAACCCCGTGCTACATCTAACCCCGTGCTACATCTAACCCCGTGCTACATCTAACCCAATGCTAGATCTAACCCAATGCTACATCTAACCCCATGCTACATCTAACCCAATGCTACATCTAACCCAATGCTACATCTAACCCAGTGCTACATGTAACCCAATGCTACATGTAACCCCGTGCTACGTCTAACCCAATGCTACATCTAACCCAATGCTACATCTAACCCAATGCTACGTCTAACCCAATGCTACATATAACCCCGTGCTACATCTAACCCCGTGCTACATCTAACCCAATGCTACATCTAACCCAATGCTACATCTAACCCCGTGCTACATCTAACCCAATGCTACATCTAACCCCGTGCTACATCTAACCCTGTGCTACATCTAACCCAATGCTACATCTAACCCAATGCTACATCTAACCCCGTGCTACATCTAACCCCGTGCTACATCTAACCCCGTGTTACATCTAACCCCGTGCTACATCTAACCCTGTGCTACATCTAACCCAATGCTACATCTAACCCAGTGCTACATCTAACTCTGTGCTACATGTAACCCCGTGCTACGTCTAACCCAATGCTACGTCTAACCCAATGCTACATCTAACCCAATGCTACATCTAACCCAATGCTACGTCTAACCCAATGCTACATCTAACCCCATGCTACATCTAACCCAATGCTACATCTAACCCAATGTTACATCTAACCCAATGCTACATGTAACCCAATGTTACATCTAACCCAATGCTACATGTAACCCCGTGCTACGTCTAACCCAATGCTACGTCTAACCCAATGCTACATGTAACCCCGTGCTACGTCTAACCCAATGCTACGTCTAACCCAATGCTACATCTAGCCCAATGCTACATGTAACCCCGTGCTACATCTAACCCCGTGCTACATCTAACCCAATGCTACATCTAACCCCGTGCTACATCTAACCCAATGCTACATCTAACCCCGTGCTACATCTAACCCAATGCTACGTCTAACCCCGTGCTACATCTAACCCCGTGCTACATCTAACCCAATGTTACATCTAACCCAATGCTACATCTAACCCAATGCTACATCTAACCCAATGCTACGTCTAACCCAATGCTACGTCTAACCCAATGCTACATGTAACCCCGTGCTACGTCTAACCCAATGCTACGTCTAACCCAATGCTACATCTAACCCCGTGCTACATCTAACCCTGTGCTACATCTAACCCAATGCTACATCTAACCCCGTGCTACGTCTAACCCCGTGCTACGTCTAACCCCATGCTACGTCTAACCCAATGCTACATCTAGCCCAATGCTACATGTAACCCCGTGCTACATCTAACCCCGTGCTACATCTAACCCAATGCTACATCTAACCCCGTGCTACATCTAACCCAATGCTACATCTAACCCCGTGCTACATCTAACCCAATTCTACATCTAACCCCGTGCTACATCTAACCCCGTGCTACATCTAACCCAATGTTACATCTAACCCAATGCTACATCTAACCCAATGCTACATCTAACCCAATGCTACGTCTAACCCAATGCTACGTCTAACCCAATGCTACATGTAACCCCGTGCTACGTCTAACCCAATGCTACGTCTAACCCAATGCTACATCTAACCCCGTGCTACATCTAACCCTGTGCTACATCTAACCCAATGCTACATCTAACCCCGTGCTACGTCTAACCCCATGCTAGATGTCTTAGATGTCTCGTATTGTAACAACAAACTCCATTCAAACCAGCAGCATCAGAGATATGTATATAATGGTAAGATGTCTCCGACCTAACAATGAGAGTTGTTTTCCCAAAGGCAGGAAGGCAGGCGACAGGCTTAGGTCCAAAATAGGCCCATAGAAACACATTGGGTTTATTCTGGACAGATTTTTGCGAGAGTAAAACCTCTTCGCTTCGCCCCATCGCAGCAAGCAATGATTGTGGTCTTAGCTGACGTCATTGGTTTGCGCCCTGCTCTGGGCATGTGCGAGGTTGTTGGCACTCCACTTCGCACGTTGTTACAAGTTACCACCAGTCATGTACATAAAACCTGGATTGCGGATGCTATGTAATGGCCAATGAGAGGCTTTGAAACAACTGGTCGGCCATATTGGCACTCCCCAGAAGAAGTGGTCCTCCATAGGAATGGATGGAATTCTACAGTATTTCAATTACATTTTTTTCTGATAGGCTAACTGACATTGTTTGAGTCAATTGTACCTGTGGATGTATTTCAAGGCCTACCTTCAAACTCAGTGCCTCTTTGCTTGACATCATGGGAAAATCAAAAGAAATCAGCCAAGACCTCAGAAAAAATTTGTAGACCTCCACAAGTCTGGTTCATCCTTGGGAGCAATTTCCAAACGCCTGAAGGTACCACGTTCTTCTATACAAACAATAGTACGCAAGTATAAACACCATGGGACCACGCAGCCGTCATACCGCTCAGGAAGGAGACGCGTTCTGTCTCCTAGAGATTAACGTACTTTGGTGCGAAAAGTGCAAATCAATCCCAGAACAACAGCAAAGGACCTTGTGAAGATGCTGGAGGAAACAGGTACAAAAGTATCTATATCTTCAGTAAAACAAGTCCTATATCGACATAACCTGAAAGGTCACTCAGCAAGGAAGAAGCCACTGCTCCAAAACCGCCATAAAAAATCCAGACCACAGTTTGCAACCGCACATGGGGAAAAGATCGTACTTTTTGGAGAAATGTCCTCTGGTCTGATGAAACAAAAATGGAATTGTTTGACCATAATGACCATCGTTATATTTTGAGGAAAAAGGGGGAGGCTTGCAAGCCGAAGAACACCATCCCAACCGTGAAGCATGGGGGTGGCAGCATCATGTTGTGGGGTGCTTTGCTGCAGGAGGGACTGGTGCACTTCACAAAATAGATGGCATCATGAGACGGACAATTATGTGGATATATTGAAGCAATATCTCAAGACATCAGTCAGGAAGTTAAAGCTTGGTCGCAAATGGGCCTTCCAAATGGACAATGACTCCAAGCATACTTCCAAATGTGTGGCAAAATGGCTTAAGGACAACAAAGTCAAGGTATTGGAGTGGCCATCACAAAGCCCTGACCTCAATCCTATAGAATATTTGTGGGCAGAACTGAAAAAGCGTGTGCAATCAAGAAGGCCTTCAAACCTGACTCAGTTACACCAGCTCTGTCAGGAGGCCTACACACCTGACTCAGTTACACCAGCTCTGTCAGGAGGCCTACTAACCTGACTCAGTTACACCAGCTCTGTCAGGAGGCCTACAAACCTGACTCAGTTACACCAGCTCTGTCAGGAGGCCGACTAACCTGACTCAGTTACACCAGCTCTGTCAGGAGGCCTACTAACCTGACTCAGTTACACCAGCTCTGTCAGGAGGCCTACTAACCTGACTAAGTTACACCAGCTCTGTCAGGAGGCCTACTAACCTGACTCAGTTACACCAGCTCTGTCAGGAGGCCTACTAACCTGACTCAGTTACACCAGCTCTGTCAGGAGGCCTAATAACCTGACTCAGTTACACCAGCTCTGTCAGGAGAAATGAACCAAAATTCACCCAACTTATTGTGGAAGGTTATCCAAAATGTTTGACACGAGTTAAACAATTTAAAGGCAATGCTACCAAATACCAATTGACTGTATGTAAACTTCTGACCCACTGGGAATGTGATGAAAGAAATAAAAGCTGAAATAAATCATTCTCTCTACTATTATTCGGACATTTTACATTCTTAAAATAAAGTGGTGATCCTAACTGACCTAAGAGAGGGAATTTTTACTCGGATTAAATGTCAAGAATTGTGAAAAACAGAGTTCAGATGTATTTGGCTAAGGTGTATGTAAACTTCTGACTTCAACTGTATATATATATATATAAACAGTGCCTTCGGAAGGTATTCAGAACAAGTATTCAGACCCCTTGACTTTTTCCACATTTTGTTACGTTACAACCTTATTCTAAAATGTATTTAATAGTTTTTTTCCCCCTCATCAATCTAATAATATAATAATTAATTATTATTATTATTATTATTATTACATAATTCATAATGGCAAAGCAAAAATACGTTTAGAAATCTTTGCAAATTTATTTCAAATAAATAACAGAAATACCTTATTTACATAAGTATTCAGACCCTTTGCTATGAGAGTTGAAATTGAGCTCAGGTTGTAACACAACAATGTGTGGAAAAAGTCAAAGGGTCTGAATACAGGTCAGTGATCGTGTCCGTAGCTGTTGGTATGAATTTCAGTGGTTGGATATAATACATGTGGACAGAATGGCTGTGAGACAGAGAGACTGTTGCTGTTCTCCCAGGTAAGGCCCTTCCTTCTAGATACATGTGGACAGAATGGCTGTGAGAGACTGTTGCTGTTCTCCCAGGTAAGGCCCTTCCTTCTAGATACATGTGGACAGAATGGCTGTGAGAGACTTGCTGTTCTCCCAGGTAAGGCCCTTCCTTCTAGATACATGTGGACAGAATGGCTGTGAGAGACTTGTTGCTGTTCTCCCAGGTAAGACCCTTCCTTCTAGATACATGTGGACAGAATGGCTGTGAGAGACTGTTGCTGTTCTCCCAGGTAAGGCCCTTCCTTCTAGATACATGTGGACAGAATGGCTGTGAGAGACTTGTTGCTGTTCTCCCAGGTAAGACCCTTCCTTCTAGATACATGTGGACAGAATGGTTGTGAGAGACTTGTTGCTGTTCTCCCAGGTAAGGCCCTTCCTTCTAGATACATGTTGACAGAATGGCTGTGAGAGACTTGTTGCTGTTCTCCCAGGTAAGGCCCTTCCTTCTAGATACATGTTGACAGAATGGCTGTGAGAGACTTGTTGCTGTTCTCCCAGGTAAGGCCCTTCCTTCTAGATACATGTGGACAGAATGGCTGTGAGACAGAGAGACTGTTGCTGTTCTCCCAGGTAAGGCCCTTCCTTCTAGATACATGTGGACAGAATGGTTGTGAGAGACTGTTGCTGTTCTCCCAGGTAAGGCCCTTCCTTCTAGATACATGTGGACAGAATGGCTGTGAGAGACTGTTGCTGTTCTCCCAGGTAAGGCCCTTCCTTCTAGATACATGTTGACAGAATGGCTGTGAGAGACTTGTTGCTGTTCTCCCAGGTAAGGCCCTTCCTTCTAGATACATGTGGACAGAACGGCTGTGAGAGACTTGTTGCTGTTCTCCCAGGTAAGACCCTTCCTTCTAGATACATGTGGACAGAATGGTTGTGAGAGACTTGTTGCTGTTCTCCCAGGTAAGGCCCTTCCTTCTAGATACATGTTGACAGAATGGCTGTGAGAGACTTGTTGCTGTTCTCCCAGGTAAGGCCCTTCCTTCTAGATACATGTTGACAGAATGGCTGTGAGAGACTTGTTGCTGTTCTCCCAGGTAAGGCCCTTCCTTCTAGATACATGTGGACAGAATGGCTGTGAGACAGAGAGACTGTTGCTGTTCTCCCAGGTAAGGCCCTTCCTTCTAGATACATGTGGACAGAATGGTTGTGAGAGACTGTTGCTGTTCTCCCAGGTAAGGCCCTTCCTTCTAGATACATGTGGACAGAATGGCTGTGAGAGACTGTTGCTGTTCTCCCAGGTAAGGCCCTTCCTTCTAGATACATGTTGACAGAATGGCTGTGAGAGACTTGTTGCTGTTCTCCCAGGTAAGGCCCTTCCTTCTAGATACATGTTGACAGAATGGCTGTGAGACAGAGAGACTGTTGCTGTTCTCCCAGGTAAGGCCCTTCCTTCTAGATACATGTTGACAGAATGGCTGTGAGAGACTTGTTGCTGTTCTCCCAGGTAAGGCCCTTCCTTCTAGATACATGTGGACAGAATGGCTGTGAGACAGAGAGACTGTTGCTGTTCTCCCAGGTAAGGCCCTTCCTTCTAGATACATGTGGACAGAATGGCTGTGAGACAGAGAGACTGTTGCTGTTCTCCCAGGTAAGGCCCTTCCTTCTAGATACATGTGGACAGAATGGCTGTGAGACAGAGAGACTGTTGCTGTTCTCCCAGGTAAGGCCCTTCCTTCTAGATACATGTTGACAGAATGGCTGTGAGAGACTTGTTGCTGTTCTCCCAGGTAAGGCCCTTCCTTCTAGATACATGTGGACAGAATGGCTGTGAGACAGAGAGACTGTTGCTGTTCTCCCAGGTAAGGCCCTTCCTTCTAGATACATGTGGACAGAATGGCTGTGAGACAGAGAGACTGTTGCTGTTCTCCCAGGTAAGGCCCTTCCTTCTAGATACATGTTGACAGAATGGCTGTGAGAGACTTGTTGCTGTTCTCCCAGGTAAGGCCCTTCCTTCTAGATACATGTTGACAGAATGGCTGTGAGAGACTTGTTGCTGTACTCCCAGACTGTTGCTGTACTCCCAGGTAAGGCCCTTCCTTCTAGATACATGTTGACAGAATGGCTGTGAGAGACTTGTTGCTGTTCTCCCAGGTAAGGCCCTTCCTTCTAGATACATGTTGACAGAATGGCTGTGAGACAGAGAGACTGTTGCTGTTCTCCCAGGTAAGGCCCTTCCTTCTAGATACATGTTGACAGAATGGCTGTGAGAGACTTGTTGCTGTTCTCCCAGGTAAGGCCCTTCCTTCTAGATACATGTGGACAGAATGGCTGTGAGACAGAGAGACTGTTGCTGTTCTCCCAGGTAAGGCCCTTCCTTCTAGATACATGTTGACAGAATGGCTGTGAGAAACTTGTTGCTGTTCTCCCAGGTAAGACCCTTCCTTCTAGATACATGTTGACAGAATGGTTGTGAGAGACTGTTGCTGTTCTCCCAGGTAAGACCCTTCCTTCTAGATACATGTGGACAGAATGGTTGTGAGAGACTGTTGCTGTTCTCCCAGGTAAGACTCTTCCTTCTAGATACATGTTGACAGAATGGCTGTGAGACAGAGAGACTGTTGCTGTACTCCCAGGCAAGACTCTTCCTTCTACATACATGTTGACAGAATGGCTGTGAGACAGAGAGACTGTTGCTGTTCTCCCAGGTAAGACCCTTCCTTCTAGAGACAGAAGAGAGACTGTTGCTGTTCTCCCAGGTAAGACCCTTCCTTCTAGATACATGTGGACAGAATGGTTGTGAGAGACTTGTTGCTGTTCTCCCAGGTAAGACCCTTCCTTCTAGATACATGTTGACAGAATGGTTGTGAGACAGAGAGACTTGTTGCTGTACTCCCAGGTAAGACTCTTCCTTCTAGATACATGTGGACAGAATGGCTGTGAGACAGAGAGACTGTTGCTGTTCTCCCAGGTAAGGCCCTTCCTTCTAGATACATGTTGACAGAATGGCTGTGAGAGACTGTTGCTGTTCTCCCAGGTAAGACCCTTCCTTCTAGATACATGTTGACAGAATGGCTGTGAGACAGAGAGACTTGTTGCTGTACTCCCAGGTAAGACTCTTCCTTCTAGATACATGTTGACAGAATGGCTGTGAGAGACTGTTGCTGTTCTCCCAGGTAAGGCCCTTCCTTCTAGATACATGTGGACAGAATGGTTGTGAGACAGAGAGACTTGTTGCTGTACTCCCAGGTAAGACTCTTCCTTCTAGATACATGTGGACAGAATGGCTGTGAGACAGAGAGACTGTTGCTGTTCTCCCAGGTAAGGCCCTTCCTTCTAGATACATGTTGACAGAATGGCTGTGAGAGAGACTGCTGCTAAGTTCTACCCAGAAGGTAGACTGTTGCTGTTCTCCCCCTTCCTTCTAGATACATGTTGACAGAATGGCTGTGAGAGACTGTTGCTGTTCTCCCAGGTAAGACCCTTCCTTCTAGATACATGTTGACAGAATGGCTGTGAGACAGAGAGACTGTTGCTGTACTCCCAGGCAAGGCTCTTCCTTCTAGATACATGTTGACAGAATGGTTGTGAGACAGAGAGACTTGTTGCTGTACTCCCAGGTAAGGCCCTTCCTTCTAGATACATGTGGACAGAATGGCTGTGAGACAGAGAGACTGTTGCTGTACTCCCAGGCAAGGCCCTTCCTTCTAGATACATGTTGACAGAATGGCTGTGAGAGACTTGTTGCTGTTCTCCCAGGCAAGGCCCTTCCTTCTAGATACATGTTGACAGAATGGTTGTGAGACAGAGTCACAGTCTTCAGTGAGGCAGCTTGAAGCAGATGTGTGTCACCATCCAGGCCCTTGTTGCAGCATGCAGTGGCCTGATAGGGAGATGACATACATACGGGTACATGCTGTATCCCTCATCACCAAAGTCATGTTAGCATTTACCCCACATGTTGCTGAACAATTCAACCCATTTTTTTGTGTCAATAATATATGTGGAAATTCACATCCAATATTCAGTTCCCTACCCCTTGGTTTGAACGGAGACCGTGTTGTACTGAATGACCAGTTGAAACACAGGGAAGGGGTTGGTTTGAACGGAGACCGTGTTGTACTGAATGACCAGTTGAAACACAGGGAAGGGGTTGGTTTGAACGGAGACCGTGCTGTACTGAATGACCAGTTGAAACACAGCGAAGGGGTTGGTTTGAACGGAGACCGTGCTGTACTGAATGACCAGTTGAAACACAGCGAAGGGGTTGGTTTGAACGGAGACGAGTAGGGATGTAGGGATGGTGATCTATAGGTCAGCATCCTCCTTGTCAATGTTATTGTACCCAATGTTTTTTATTTTAATTTTAAATTTTACCTTTATTTTACTAGGTACATCTAACCCCGTGCTACATCTAACATCCTCCTTGTCAATGTAATTGTACTCAATGTGAAGGCAAAACTGATCCTAAATCAGTACATCTAACCCCGTCCTACATCTAACATCCTCCGTGTCAATGTAATTGTACTCAATGTGAAGGCAAAACTGATCCTAAATCAGTACTCCTACTCAGATTATTTGTGAAATGGGCCCTGTCCTGTCAGCAACGCCACCGAAGACCAATGATAACATGACTAAGAATAAGCTTAGTCAGTAAGTGACTTAGATGACAAGGCAGTTTAACCCACTGTTCCCCGGTAGACCGTCATTGTAAATTAAGAATTTGTTCTAAACTGACTTGCCTAGTTTAAATTAAGGTTATATAGAAATAAATAAAAAACGTTATTTTGTATGTAATACTTTAAAAGGCCAGTAGGTGTCGACCTAGGACCATAAATTAAGTGAAGTATTTTGAAAAACAACAGTTTTTCTGGGTGTCAGTACAGGTGTGATATATAACCATAGTGTTGTTTGATGATGTGAATATAACACCAACGTTATACATTAACCTGGTTTTATTGTTTTATTGTTGTATATAAAAAGAGGTGGAGAAAGGAAAGGCAAAACTAAACAATATAAAAACATTATATTAATATATCAGGTCGCAATTGTAAATGAGAACGTGTTCTCAACTAGCCTACCTGGTTAAATAATGGTGAAATAAAAATCAAATAAATATAAATATATAATAAAACCTTCTGACATTCAAGCCATTGTCCTGTTTGTTAAACCCCATTTTCAGGGTAAGGGTTAGGGTTACAGTAAGGGCTAGGGTTACAGTAAGGGTTAGGGTTACAGTAAGGGCTAGGGTTACAGTAAGGATTACAGTAAGGGTTAGGGTTACAGTAAGGGTTACAGTAAGGGTTAGGGTTACAGTAAGGGTTAGGGTTACAGTAAGGGTTAGGGTTACAGTAAGGATTACAGTAAGAGTTAGGGTTACAGTAAGGATTACAGTAAGGGTTAGGGTTACAGTAAGGGTTAGGGTTACAGTAAGGATTACAGTAAGAGTTAGGGTTACAGTAAGGATTACAGTAAGGGTTAGGGTTACAGTAAGGGTTAGGGTTACAGTAAGGATTACAGTAAGGGTTAGGGTTACAGTAAGGGTTAGGGTTACAGTAAGGGTTAGGGTTACAGTAAGGGTTAGGGTTACAGTAAGGATTACAGTAAGAGCTAGGGTTACAATAAGGGCTAGGGTTGCAGTAAGGGTTAGGGTTACAGTAAGGGTTAGGATTACAGTAAGAGCTAGGGTTACAGTAAGGGTTAGGGTTACAGTAAGGGTTAGGGTTACAGTAAGGATTACAGTAAGAGCTAGGGTTACAATAAGGGCTAGGGTTACCGTAAGGGTTAGGGTTGCAGTAAGGATTACAGTAAGAGCTAGGGTTACAATAAGGGCTAGGGTTACAGTAAGGGTTAGGGTTACAGTAAGGATTACAGTAAGAGCTAGGGTTACAATAAGGGCTAGGGTTGCAGTAAGGGTTAGGGTTACAGTAAGGATTACAATAAGGGCTAGGGTTACAATAAGGGCTAGGGTTACAGTAAGGGTTAGGGTTACAGTAAGGATTACAGTAAGAGCTAGGGTTACAATAAGGGCTATGGTTACAGTAAGGGTTAGGGTTACAGTAAGGGTTAGGGTTACGGTAAGGGTTACAGTAAGAGCTATGGTTACAGTAAGAGCTAGGGTTACAGTAAGGGTTAGGATTACAGTAAGAGCTAGGGTTACAGTAAGGGCTAGGGTTACAGTAAGGATTACAGTAAGGGTTAGGGTTACAGTAAGGGTTACAGTAAGGGTTAGGGTTACAGTAAGGGTTAGGGTTACAGTAAGGGTTAGGGTTACAGTAAGGATTACAGTAAGAGTTAGGGTTACAGTAAGGATTACAGTAAGGGTTAGGGTTACAGTAAGGGTTAGGGTTACAGTAAGGATTACAGTAAGAGTTAGGGTTACAGTAAGGATTACAGTAAGGGTTAGGGTTACAGTAAGGGTTAGGGTTACAGTAAGGATTACAGTAAGGGTTAGGGTTACAGTAAGGGTTAGGGTTACAGTAAGGGTTAGGATTACAGTAAGAGCTAGGGTTACAGTAAGGGTTAGGGTTACAGTAAGGGTTAGGGTTACAGTAAGGATTACAGTAAGAGCTAGGGTTACAATAAGGGCTAGGGTTACAGTAAGGGTTAGGGTTGCAGTAAGGATTACAGTAAGAGCTAGGGTTACAATAAGGGCTAGGGTTACAGTAAGGGTTAGGGTTACAGTAAGGATTACAGTAAGAGCTAGGGTTACAATAAGGGCTAGGGTTGCAGTAAGGGTTAGGGTTACAGTAAGGATTACAGTAAGAGCTAGGGTTACAATAAGGGCTATGGTTACAGTAAGGGTTAGGGTTACAGTAAGGGTTAGGGTTACGGTAAGGGTTACAGTAAGAGCTATGGTTACAGTAAGAGCTAGGGTTACAGTAAGGGTTAGGATTACAGTAAGAGCTAGGGTTACAGTAAGGGTTAGGGTTACAGTAAGGGTTAGGGTTACAGTAGGGGTTAGGGTTACAGTAAGAGCTAGGGTTACAGTAAGGGTTAGGGTTACAGTAAGGGTTAGGGTTACAATAAGGGCTAGGGTTACAGTAAGGGTTAGGGTTACAGTAAGGGTTACAGTAAGGGTTCGGGTTACAGTAAGGGTTAGGGTTACAGTTAGGGTTACAGTAAGGGTTCATCCAGAACGCCGCAGCCCGTCTAGTGTTCAACCTTCCCAAGTTCTCTCACGTCACCCCGCTCCTCCGCTGACTTCACTGGCTTCCAGTTGAAGCTCGCATCCGCTACAAGACCATGGTGCTTGCCTACGGAGCTGTGAGGGGAACGGCACCTCAGTACCTCCAGGCTCTGATCAGGCCCTACACCCAAATAAGGGCACTGCGTTCATCCACCTCTGGCCTGCTCGCCTCCCTACCACTGAGGAAGTACAGTTCCCGCTCAGCCCAGTCAAAATTGTTTGCTGCTCTGGCTCCCCAATGGTGGAACAAACTCCCTCACGACGCCAGGACAGCGGAGTCAATCACCACCTTCCGGAGACACCTGAAACCCCACCTCTTTAAGGAATACCTAGGATAGGATAAAGTAATCCTTCTCACCTCCCCTCCCCCCCTTAAAATATTTAGATGCACTATTGTAAAGTGGCTGTTCCACTGGATGTCATAAGGTGAATGCACCAATTTGTAAGTCGCTCTGGATAAGAGCGTCTGCTAAATGACTTAAATGTAATGTAAATGTAGGGTTACAGTAAGGGTTAGGGTTACAGTAAGGATTCCAGTAAGAGCTAGGGTTACAATAAGGGCTAGGGTTACAGTAAGGGTTAGGGTTACAGTAAGGATTACAGTAAGAGCTAGGGTTACAATAAGGGCTAGGGTTGCAGTAAGGGTTAGGGTTACAGTAAGGATTACAGTAAGAGCTAGGGTTACAATAAGGGCTAGGGTTACAGTAAGGGTTAGGGTTACAGTAAGGATTACAGTAAGAGCTAGGGTTACAATAAGGGCTATGGTTACAGTAAGGGTTAGGGTTACAGTAAGGGTTAGGGTTACGGTAAGGGTTACAGTAAGAGCTATGGTTACAGTAAGAGCTAGGGTTACAGTAAGGGTTAGGATTACAGTAAGAGCTAGGGTTACAGTAAGGGTTAGGGTTACAGTATGGGTTAGGGTTACAGTAGGGGTTAGGGTTACAGTAAGAGCTAGGGTTACAGTAAGGGTTAGGGTTACAGTAAGGGTTAGGGTTACAATAAGGGCTAGGGTTACAGTAAGGGTTAGGGTTACAGTAAGGGTTACAGTAAGGGTTCGGGTTACAGTAAGGGTTAGGGTTACAGTTAGGGTTACAGTAAGGGTTCATCCAGAACGCCGCAGCCCGTCTAGTGTTCAACCTTCCCAAGTTCTCTCACGTCACCCCGCTCCTCCGCTGACTTCACTGGCTTCCAGTTGAAGCTCGCATCCGCTACAAGACCATGGTGCTTGCCTACGGAGCTGTGAGGGGAACGGCACCTCAGTACCTCCAGGCTCTGATCAGGCCCTACACCCAAATAAGGGCACTGCGTTCATCCACCTCTGGCCTGCTCGCCTCCCTACCACTGAGGAAGTACAGTTCCCGCTCAGCCCAGTCAAAATTGTTTGCTGCTCTGGCTCCCCAATGGTGGAACAAACTCCCTCACGACGCCAGGACAGCGGAGTCAATCACCACCTTCCGGAGACACCTGAAACCCCACCTCTTTAAGGAATACCTAGGATAGGATAAAGTAATCCTTCTCACCTCCCCTCCCCCCCTTAAAATATTTAGATGCACTATTGTAAAGTGGCTGTTCCACTGGATGTCATAAGGTGAATGCACCAATTTGTAAGTCGCTCTGGATAAGAGCGTCTGCTAAATGACTTAAATGTAATGTAAATGTAGGGTTACAGTAAGGGTTAGGGTTACAGTAAGGATTCCAGTAAGAGCTAGGGTTACAATAAGGGCTAGGGTTACAGTAAGGGTTAGGGTTACAGTAAGGATTACAGTAAGAGCTAGGGTTACAATAAGGGCTATGGTTACAGTAAGGGTTAGGGTTACAGTAAGGGTTAGGGTTACGGTAAGGGTTACAGTAAGAGCTATGGTTACAGTAAGAGCTAGGGTTACAGTAAGGGTTAGGATTACAGTAAGAGCTAGGGTTACAGTAAGGGTTAGGGTTACAGTATGGGTTAGGGTTACAGTAGGGGTTAGGGTTACAGTAAGAGCTAGGGTTACAGTAAGGGTTAGGGTTACAGTAAGGGTTAGGGTTACAATAAGGGCTAGGGTTACAGTAAGGGTTAGGGTTACAGTAAGGGTTACAGTAAGGGTTCGGGTTACAGTAAGGGTTAGGGTTACAGTTAGGGTTACAGTAAGGGTTCATCCAGAACGCCGCAGCCCGTCTAGTGTTCAACCTTCCCAAGTTCTCTCACGTCACCCCGCTCCTCCGCTGACTTCACTGGCTTCCAGTTGAAGCTCGCATCCGCTACAAGACCATGGTGCTTGCCTACGGAGCTGTGAGGGGAACGGCACCTCAGTACCTCCAGGCTCTGATCAGGCCCTACACCCAAATAAGGGCACTGCGTTCATCCACCTCTGGCCTGCTCGCCTCCCTACCACTGAGGAAGTACAGTTCCCGCTCAGCCCAGTCAAAACTGTTTGCTGCTCTGGCTCCCCAATGGTGGAACAAACTCCCTCACGACGCCAGGACAGCGGAGTCAATCACCACCTTCCGGAGACACCTGAAACCCCACCTCTTTAAGGAATACCTAGGATAGGATAAAGTAATCCTTCTCACCCCCCTCCCCCCTTAAAATATTTAGATGCACTATTGTAAAGTGGCTGTTCCACTG
The DNA here is from genome assembly GCF_021184085.1 of Oncorhynchus gorbuscha. Taxonomy (NCBI): domain Eukaryota; kingdom Metazoa; phylum Chordata; class Actinopteri; order Salmoniformes; family Salmonidae; genus Oncorhynchus; species Oncorhynchus gorbuscha. The sequence goes on along the minus strand of NC_060182.1, from coordinate 3,367,744 downwards.
GATGTCATAAGGTGAATGCACCAATTTGTAAGTCGCTCTGGATAAGAGCGTCTGCTAAATGACTTAAATGTAATGTAAATGTAGGGTTACAGTAAGGGTTAGGGTTACAGTAGGGGTTAGGGTTACATTTAGGGTTACAGTAAGGGCTAGGGTTACAGTAAGGGCTAGGGTTACAGTAAGGGTTAGGGTTACAGTAAGGGTTAGGGTTACAATAAGGGCTAGGGTTACAGTAAGGGTTAGGGTTACAGTAAGGGTTACAGTAAGAGCTAGGGTTACAGTAAGGGTTAGGGTTACAGTAGGGGTTAGGGTTACAGTAAGGGTTAGGGTTACAGTAAGAGCTAGGGTTACAGTAAGGGTTGGGGTTACAAAAGGGGCTAGGGTTACAGTAAGGGTTAGGGTTACAGTAAGGGTTAGGGTTACAGTAAGGGTTACAGTAAGAGCTAGGGTTACAGTAAGAGCTAGGGTTACAGTAAGGGTTACAGTAAGGGCTAGGGTTACAGTAAGGGTTAGGGTTACAGTTAGGGATAGGGTTACAGTTAGGCTTACAGTAAGGGCTAGGGTTACAGTAAGGGTTAGGGTTACAGTAAGGGTTAGGGTTACAGTAAGGGTTACGGTTACAGTAAGGGTTACAGTAAGGGCTAGGGTTAAGGTAAGGGCTAGGGTTACAGTAAGGGTTACAGTAAGGGCTAGGGTTACAGTAAGGGATAGGGTTACAGTAAGGATTACAGTAAGGGTTACAGTAAGGGTTACAGTAAGGGTTAGGGTTACAGTAAGGTTTACAGTAAGGGTTAGGGTTACAGTAAGAGCTAGGGTTACAGTAAGGGTTAGGGTTACAATAGGGGCTAGGGTTACAGTAAGGGTTAGGGTTACAGTAAGGGCTAGGGTTACAGTAACGATTACAGTAAGGGTTACAGTAAGGGTTACAGTAAGGTTTACAGTAAGGGTTAGGGTTACAGTAAGGGTTAGGGTTACAGTAAGAGCTAGGGTTACAGTAAGGGTTAGGGTTACAATAGGGGCTAGGGTTACAGTAAGGGTTAGGGTTACAGTAAGGGTTAGGGTTACAGTAAGGGTTACAGTAAGAGCTAGGGTTACAGTAAGAGCTAGGGTTACAGTAAGGGCTAGGGTTACAGTAAGGGTTAGGGTTACAGTAAGGGCTAGGGTTACAGTAAGGATTACAGTAAGGGTTACAGTAAGGGTTACAGAAAGGGTTACAGTAAGGGTTAGGGTTACAGTAAGGGCTAGGATTACAGTTAGGGTTACAGTAAGAGCTAGGGTTACAATAAGGGCTATGGTTACAGTAAGGGTTAGGGTTACAGTAAGGGTTAGGGTTACGGTAAGGGTTACAGTAAGAGCTATGGTTACAGTAAGAGCTAGGGTTACAGTAAGGGTTAGGATTACAGTAAGAGCTAGGGTTACAGTAAGGGCTAGGGTTACAGTAAGGATTACAGTAAGGGTTAGGGTTACAGTAAGGGTTACAGTAAGGGTTAGGGTTACAGTAAGGGTTAGGGTTACAGTAAGGGTTAGGGTTACAGTAAGGATTACAGTAAGAGTTAGGGTTACAGTAAGGATTACAGTAAGGGTTAGGGTTACAGTAAGGGTTAGGGTTACAGTAAGGATTACAGTAAGAGTTAGGGTTACAGTAAGGATTACAGTAAGGGTTAGGGTTACAGTAAGGGTTAGGGTTACAGTAAGGATTACAGTAAGGGTTAGGGTTACAGTAAGGGTTAGGGTTACAGTAAGGGTTAGGGTTACAGTAAGGGTTAGGGTTACAGTAAGGATTACAGTAAGAGCTAGGGTTACAATAAGGGCTAGGGTTGCAGTAAGGGTTAGGGTTACAGTAAGGGTTAGGATTACAGTAAGAGCTAGGGTTACAGTAAGGGTTAGGGTTACAGTAAGGGTTAGGGTTACAGTAAGGATTACAGTAAGAGCTAGGGTTACAATAAGGGCTAGGGTTACAGTAAGGGTTAGGGTTGCAGTAAGGATTACAGTAAGAGCTAGGGTTACAATAAGGGCTAGGGTTACAGTAAGGGTTAGGGTTACAGTAAGGATTACAGTAAGAGCTAGGGTTACAATAAGGGCTAGGGTTGCAGTAAGGGTTAGGGTTACAGTAAGGATTACAGTAAGAGCTAGGGTTACAATAAGGGCTAGGGTTACAGTAAGGGTTAGGGTTACAGTAAGGATTACAGTAAGAGCTAGGGTTACAATAAGGGCTATGGTTACAGTAAGGGTTAGGGTTACAGTAAGGGTTAGGGTTACGGTAAGGGTTACAGTAAGAGCTATGGTTACAGTAAGAGCTAGGGTTACAGTAAGGGTTAGGATTACAGTAAGAGCTAGGGTTACAGTAAGGGTTAGGGTTACAGTAAGGGTTAGGGTTACAGTAGGGGTTAGGGTTACAGTAAGAGCTAGGGTTACAGTAAGGGTTAGGGTTACAGTAAGGGTTAGGGTTACAATAAGGGCTAGGGTTACAGTAAGGGTTAGGGTTACAGTAAGGGTTACAGTAAGGGTTCGGGTTACAGTAAGGGTTAGGGTTACAGTAGGGGTTAGGGTTACAGTAAGAGCTAGGGTTACAGTAAGGGTTAGGGTTACAGTAAGGGTTAGGGTTACAATAAGGGCTAGGGTTACAGTAAGGGTTAGGGTTACAGTAAGGATTACAGTAAGAGCTAGGGTTACAATAAGGGCTATGGTTACAGTAAGGGTTAGGGTTACAGTAAGGGTTAGGGTTACGGTAAGGGTTACAGTAAGAGCTATGGTTACAGTAAGAGCTAGGGTTACAGTAAGGGTTAGGATTACAGTAAGAGCTAGGGTTACAGTAAGGGTTAGGGTTACAGTAAGGGTTAGGGTTACAGTAGGGGTTAGGGTTACAGTAAGAGCTAGGGTTACAGTAAGGGTTAGGGTTACAGTAAGGGTTAGGGTTACAATAAGGGCTAGGGTTACAGTAAGGGTTAGGGTTACAGTAAGGGTTACAGTAAGGGTTCGGGTTACAGTAAGGGTTAGGGTTACAGTTAGGGTTACAGTAAGGGTTCATCCAGAACGCCGCAGCCCGTCTAGTGTTCAACCTTCCCAAGTTCTCTCACGTCACCCCGCTCCTCCGCTGACTTCACTGGCTTCCAGTTGAAGCTCGCATCCGCTACAAGACCATGGTGCTTGCCTACGGAGCTGTGAGGGGAACGGCACCTCAGTACCTCCAGGCTCTGATCAGGCCCTACACCCAAATAAGGGCACTGCGTTCATCCACCTCTGGCCTGCTCGCCTCCCTACCACTGAGGAAGTACAGTTCCCGCTCAGCCCAGTCAAAACTGTTTGCTGCTCTGGCTCCCCAATGGTGGAACAAACTCCCTCACGACGCCAGGACAGCGGAGTCAATCACCACCTTCCGGAGACACCTGAAACCCCACCTCTTTAAGGAATACCTAGGATAGGATAAAGTAATCCTTCTCACCCCCCCCCCCCTCCCCCTTAAAATATTTAGATGCACTATTGTAAAGTGGCTGTTCCACTGGATGTCATAAGGTGAATGCACCAATTTGTAAGTCGCTCTGGATAAGAGCGTCTGCTAAATGACTTAAATGTAATGTAAATGTAGGGTTACAGTAAGGGTTAGGGTTACAGTAGGGGTTAGGGTTACATTTAGGGTTACAGTAAGGGCTAGGGTTACAGTAAGGGCTAGGGTTACAGTAAGGGTTAGGGTTACAGTAAGGGTTAGGGTTACAATAAGGGCTAGGGTTACAGTAAGGGTTAGGGTTACAGTAAGGGTTACAGTAAGAGCTAGGGTTACAGTAAGGGTTAGGGTTACAGTAGGGGTTAGGGTTACAGTAAGGGTTAGGGTTACAGTAAGAGCTAGGGTTACAGTAAGGGTTGGGGTTACAAAAGGGGCTAGGGTTACAGTAAGGGTTAGGGTTACAGTAAGGGTTAGGGTTACAGTAAGGGTTACAGTAAGAGCTAGGGTTACAGTAAGAGCTAGGGTTACAGTAAGGGTTACAGTAAGGGCTAGGGTTACAGTAAGGGTTAGGGTTACAGTTAGGGATAGGGTTACAGTTAGGCTTACAGTAAGGGCTAGGGTTACAGTAAGGGTTAGGGTTACAGTAAGGGTTAGGGTTACAGTAAGGGTTACGGTTACAGTAAGGGTTACAGTAAGGGCTAGGGTTAAGGTAAGGGCTAGGGTTACAGTAAGGGTTACAGTAAGGGCTAGGGTTACAGTAAGGGATAGGGTTACAGTAAGGATTACAGTAAGGGTTACAGTAAGGGTTACAGTAAGGGTTAGGGTTACAGTAAGGTTTACAGTAAGGGTTAGGGTTATAGTAAGAGCTAGGGTTACAGTAAGGGTTAGGGTTACAATAGGGGCTAGGGTTACAGTAAGGGTTAGGGTTACAGTAAGGGCTAGGGTTACAGTAACGATTACAGTAAGGGTTACAGTAAGGGTTACAGTAAGGTTTACAGTAAGGGTTAGGGTTACAGTAAGGGTTAGGGTTACAGTAAGAGCTAGGGTTACAGTAAGGGTTAGGGTTACAATAGGGGCTAGGGTTACAGTAAGGGTTAGGGTTACAGTAAGGGTTAGGGTTACAGTAAGGGTTACAGTAAGAGCTAGGGTTACAGTAAGAGCTAGGGTTACAGTAAGGGCTAGGGTTACAGTAAGGGTTAGGGTTACAGTAAGGGCTAGGGTTACAGTAAGGATTACAGTAAGGGTTACAGTAAGGGTTACAGAAAGGGTTACAGTAAGGGTTAGGGTTACAGTAAGGGCTAGGATTACAGTTAGGGTTACAGTAAGAGCTAGGGTTACAATAAGGGCTATGGTTACAGTAAGGGTTAGGGTTACAGTAAGGGTTAGGGTTACGGTAAGGGTTACAGTAAGAGCTATGGTTACAGTAAGAGCTAGGGTTACAGTAAGGGTTAGGATTACAGTAAGAGCTAGGGTTACAGTAAGGGCTAGGGTTACAGTAAGGATTACAGTAAGGGTTAGGGTTACAGTAAGGGTTACAGTAAGGGTTAGGGTTACAGTAAGGGTTAGGGTTACAGTAAGAGCTAGGGTTACAATAAGGGCTAGGGTTACAGTAAGGGTTAGGGTTGCAGTAAGGATTACAGTAAGAGCTAGGGTTACAATAAGGGCTAGGGTTACAGTAAGGGTTAGGGTTACAGTAAGGATTACAGTAAGAGCTAGGGTTACAATAAGGGCTAGGGTTGCAGTAAGGGTTAGGGTTACAGTAAGGATTACAGTAAGAGCTAGGGTTACAATAAGGGCTAGGGTTACAGTAAGGGTTAGGGTTACAGTAAGGATTACAGTAAGAGCTAGGGTTACAATAAGGGCTATGGTTACAGTAAGGGTTAGGGTTACAGTAAGGGTTAGGGTTACGGTAAGGGTTACAGTAAGAGCTATGGTTACAGTAAGAGCTAGGGTTACAGTAAGGGTTAGGATTACAGTAAGAGCTAGGGTTACAGTAAGGGTTAGGGTTACAGTAAGGGTTAGGGTTACAGTAGGGGTTAGGGTTACAGTAAGAGCTAGGGTTACAGTAAGGGTTAGGGTTACAGTAAGGGTTAGGGTTACAATAAGGGCTAGGGTTACAGTAAGGGTTAGGGTTACAGTAAGGGTTACAGTAAGGGTTCGGGTTACAGTAAGGGTTAGGGTTACAGTTAGGGTTACAGTAAGGGTTCATCCAGAACGCCGCAGCCCGTCTAGTGTTCAACCTTCCCAAGTTCTCTCACGTCACCCCGCTCCTCCGCTGACTTCACTGGCTTCCAGTTGAAGCTCGCATCCGCTACAAGACCATGGTGCTTGCCTACGGAGCTGTGAGGGGAACGGCACCTCAGTACCTCCAGGCTCTGATCAGGCCCTACACCCAAATAAGGGCACTGCGTTCATCCACCTCTGGCCTGCTCGCCTCCCTACCACTGAGGAAGTACAGTTCCCGCTCAGCCCAGTCAAAATTGTTTGCTGCTCTGGCTCCCCAATGGTGGAACAAACTCCCTCACGACGCCAGGACAGCGGAGTCAATCACCACCTTCCGGAGACACCTGAAACCCCACCTCTTTAAGGAATACCTAGGATAGGATAAAGTAATCCTTCTCACCTCCCCTCCCCCCCTTAAAATATTTAGATGCACTATTGTAAAGTGGCTGTTCCACTGGATGTCATAAGGTGAATGCACCAATTTGTAAGTCGCTCTGGATAAGAGCGTCTGCTAAATGACTTAAATGTAATGTAAATGTAGGGTTACAGTAAGGGTTAGGGTTACAGTAAGGATTCCAGTAAGAGCTAGGGTTACAATAAGGGCTAGGGTTACAGTAAGGGTTAGGGTTACAGTAAGGATTACAGTAAGAGCTAGGGTTACAATAAGGGCTATGGTTACAGTAAGGGTTAGGGTTACAGTAAGGGTTAGGGTTACGGTAAGGGTTACAGTAAGAGCTATGGTTACAGTAAGAGCTAGGGTTACAGTAAGGGTTAGGATTACAGTAAGAGCTAGGGTTACAGTAAGGGTTAGGGTTACAGTAAGGGTTAGGGTTACAGTAGGGGTTAGGGTTACAGTAAGAGCTAGGGTTACAGTAAGGGTTAGGGTTACAGTAAGGGTTAGGGTTACAATAAGGGCTAGGGTTACAGTAAGGGTTAGGGTTACAGTAAGGGTTACAGTAAGGGTTCGGGTTACAGTAAGGGTTAGGGTTACAGTTAGGGTTACAGTAAGGGTTCATCCAGAACGCCGCAGCCCGTCTAGTGTTCAACCTTCCCAAGTTCTCTCACGTCACCCCGCTCCTCCGCTGACTTCACTGGCTTCCAGTTGAAGCTCGCATCCGCTACAAGACCATGGTGCTTGCCTACGGAGCTGTGAGGGGAACGGCACCTCAGTACCTCCAGGCTCTGATCAGGCCCTACACCCAAATAAGGGCACTGCGTTCATCCACCTCTGGCCTGCTCGCCTCCCTACCACTGAGGAAGTACAGTTCCCGCTCAGCCCAGTCAAAATTGTTTGCTGCTCTGGCTCCCCAATGGTGGAACAAACTCCCTCACGACGCCAGGACAGCGGAGTCAATCACCACCTTCCGGAGACACCTGAAACCCCACCTCTTTAAGGAATACCTAGGATAGGATAAAGTAATCCTTCTCACCTCCCCTCCCCCCCTTAAAATATTTAGATGCACTATTGTAAAGTGGCTGTTCCACTGGATGTCATAAGGTGAATGCACCAATTTGTAAGTCGCTCTGGATAAGAGCGTCTGCTAAATGACTTAAATGTAATGTAAATGTAGGGTTACAGTAAGGGTTAGGGTTACAGTAAGGATTCCAGTAAGAGCTAGGGTTACAATAAGGGCTAGGGTTACAGTAAGGGTTAGGGTTACAGTAAGGATTACAGTAAGAGCTAGGGTTACAATAAGGGCTATGGTTACAGTAAGGGTTAGGGTTACAGTAAGGGTTAGGGTTACGGTAAGGGTTACAGTAAGAGCTATGGTTACAGTAAGAGCTAGGGTTACAGTAAGGGTTAGGATTACAGTAAGAGCTAGGGTTACAGTAAGGGTTAGGGTTACAGTATGGGTTAGGGTTACAGTAGGGGTTAGGGTTACAGTAAGAGCTAGGGTTACAGTAAGGGTTAGGGTTACAGTAAGGGTTAGGGTTACAATAAGGGCTAGGGTTACAGTAAGGGTTAGGGTTACAGTAAGGGTTACAGTAAGGGTTCGGGTTACAGTAAGGGTTAGGGTTACAGTTAGGGTTACAGTAAGGGTTCATCCAGAACGCCGCAGCCCGTCTAGTGTTCAACCTTCCCAAGTTCTCTCACGTCACCCCGCTCCTCCGCTGACTTCACTGGCTTCCAGTTGAAGCTCGCATCCGCTACAAGACCATGGTGCTTGCCTACGGAGCTGTGAGGGGAACGGCACCTCAGTACCTCCAGGCTCTGATCAGGCCCTACACCCAAATAAGGGCACTGCGTTCATCCACCTCTGGCCTGCTCGCCTCCCTACCACTGAGGAAGTACAGTTCCCGCTCAGCCCAGTCAAAACTGTTTGCTGCTCTGGCTCCCCAATGGTGGAACAAACTCCCTCACGACGCCAGGACAGCGGAGTCAATCACCACCTTCCGGAGACACCTGAAACCCCACCTCTTTAAGGAATACCTAGGATAGGATAAAGTAATCCTTCTCACCCCCCCCCCTCCCCCCTTAAAATATTTAGATGCACTATTGTAAAGTGGCTGTTCCACTGGATGTCATAAGGTGAATGCACCAATTTGTAAGTCGCTCTGGATAAGAGCGTCTGCTAAATGACTTAAATGTAATGTAAATGTAGGGTTACAGTAAGGGTTAGGGTTACAGTAGGGGTTAGGGTTACATTTAGGGTTACAGTAAGGGCTAGGGTTACAGTAAGGGCTAGGGTTACAGTAAGGGTTAGGGTTACAGTAAGGGTTAGGGTTACAATAAGGGCTAGGGTTACAGTAAGGGTTAGGGTTACAGTAAGGGTTACAGTAAGAGCTAGGGTTACAGTAAGGGTTAGGGTTACAGTAGGGGTTAGGGTTACAGTAAGGGTTAGGGTTACAGTAAGAGCTAGGGTTACAGTAAGGGTTGGGGTTACAAAAGGGGCTAGGGTTACAGTAAGGGTTAGGGTTACAGTAAGGGTTAGGGTTACAGTAAGGGTTACAGTAAGAGCTAGGGTTACAGTAAGAGCTAGGGTTACAGTAAGGGTTACAGTAAGGGCTAGGGTTACAGTAAGGGTTAGGGTTACAGTTAGGGATAGGGTTACAGTTAGGCTTACAGTAAGGGCTAGGGTTACAGTAAGGGTTAGGGTTACAGTAAGGGTTAGGGTTACAGTAAGGGTTACGGTTACAGTAAGGGTTACAGTAAGGGCTAGGGTTAAGGTAAGGGCTAGGGTTACAGTAAGGGTTACAGTAAGGGCTAGGGTTACAGTAAGGGATAGGGTTACAGTAAGGATTACAGTAAGGGTTACAGTAAGGGTTACAGTAAGGGTTAGGGTTACAGTAAGGTTTACAGTAAGGGTTAGGGTTACAGTAAGAGCTAGGGTTACAGTAAGGGTTAGGGTTACAATAGGGGCTAGGGTTACAGTAAGGGTTAGGGTTACAGTAAGGGCTAGGGTTACAGTAACGATTACAGTAAGGGTTACAGTAAGGGTTACAGTAAGGTTTACAGTAAGGGTTAGGGTTACAGTAAGGGTTAGGGTTACAGTAAGAGCTAGGGTTACAGTAAGGGTTAGGGTTACAATAGGGGCTAGGGTTACAGTAAGGGTTAGGGTTACAGTAAGGGTTAGGGTTACAGTAAGGGTTACAGTAAGAGCTAGGGTTACAGTAAGAGCTAGGGTTACAGTAAGGGCTAGGGTTACAGTAAGGGTTAGGGTTACAGTAAGGGCTAGGGTTACAGTAAGGATTACAGTAAGGGTTACAGTAAGGGTTACAGAAAGGGTTACAGTAAGGGTTAGGGTTACAGTAAGGGCTAGGATTACAGTTAGGGTTACAGTAAGGGCTAGGGTTACAGTAAGGGCTAGGGTTACAGTAAGGATTACAGTAAGGGTTACAGTAAGGGCTAGGGTTACAGTAAGGGTTAGGGTTACAGTAAGGGCTAGGGTTACAGTAAGGGTTACAGTAAGGGCTAGGGTTACAGTAAGGATTACAGTAAGGTTTACAGTAAGGGTTAGGGTTACAGTAAGTGTTACAGTAAGGGCTCGGGTTACAGTAAGGGTTAGGGTTACAGGAAGTGTTACGGTTACAGTAAGGGTTACAGTAAGGGCTAGGGTTACAGTAAGGGATAGGGTTACAGTAAGGGATAGGGTTACAGTAAGGATTACAGTAAGGGTTACAGTAAGGGTTAGGGTTACAGTAAGGTTTACAGTAAGGGTTAGGGTTACAGTAAGGGTTACGGTTACAGTAAGGGTTACGGTTACAGTAAGGGTTAGGGTTACAATAAGGGCTAGGGTTACAGTAAGGGTTAGGGTTACAGTAAGGGTTACAGTAAGGGTTCGGGTTACAGTAAGGGTTAGGGTTACAGTTAGGGTTACAGTAAGGGTTCATCCAGAACGCCGCAGCCCGTCTAGTGTTCAACCTTCCCAAGTTCTCTCACGTCACCCCGCTCCTCCGCTGACTTCACTGGCTTCCAGTTGAAGCTCGCATCCGCTACAAGACCATGGTGCTTGCCTACGGAGCTGTGAGGGGAACGGCACCTCAGTACCTCCAGGCTCTGATCAGGCCCTACACCCAAATAAGGGCACTGCGTTCATCCACCTCTGGCCTGCTCGCCTCCCTACCACTGAGGAAGTACAGTTCCCGCTCAGCCCAGTCAAAATTGTTTGCTGCTCTGGCTCCCCAATGGTGGAACAAACTCCCTCACGACGCCAGGACAGCGGAGTCAATCACCACCTTCCGGAGACACCTGAAACCCCACCTCTTTAAGGAATACCTAGGATAGGATAAAGTAATCCTTCTCACCTCCCCTCCCCCTTAAAATATTTAGATGCACTATTGTAAAGTGGCTGTTCCACTGGATGTCATAAGGTGAATGCACCAATTTGTAAGTCGCTCTGGATAAGAGCGTCTGCTAAATGACTTAAATGTAATGTAAATGTAGGGTTACAGTAAGGGTTAGGGTTACAGTAAGGATTCCAGTAAGAGCTAGGGTTACAATAAGGGCTAGGGTTACAGTAAGGGTTAGGGTTACAGTAAGGATTACAGTAAGAGCTAGGGTTACAATAAGGGCTATGGTTACAGTAAGGGTTAGGGTTACAGTAAGGGTTAGGGTTACGGTAAGGGTTACAGTAAGAGCTATGGTTACAGTAAGAGCTAGGGTTACAGTAAGGGTTAGGATTACAGTAAGAGCTAGGGTTACAGTAAGGGTTAGGGTTACAGTATGGGTTAGGGTTACAGTAGGGGTTAGGGTTACAGTAAGAGCTAGGGTTACAGTAAGGGTTAGGGTTACAGTAAGGGTTAGGGTTACAATAAGGGCTAGGGTTACAGTAAGGGTTAGGGTTACAGTAAGGGTTACAGTAAGGGTTCGGGTTACAGTAAGGGTTAGGGTTACAGTTAGGGTTACAGTAAGGGTTCATCCAGAACGCCGCAGCCCGTCTAGTGTTCAACCTTCCCAAGTTCTCTCACGTCACCCCGCTCCTCCGCTGACTTCACTGGCTTCCAGTTGAAGCTCGCATCCGCTACAAGACCATGGTGCTTGCCTACGGAGCTGTGAGGGGAACGGCACCTCAGTACCTCCAGGCTCTGATCAGGCCCTACACCCAAATAAGGGCACTGCGTTCATCCACCTCTGGCCTGCTCGCCTCCCTACCACTGAGGAAGTACAGTTCCCGCTCAGCCCAGTCAAAACTGTTTGCTGCTCTGGCTCCCCAATGGTGGAACAAACTCCCTCACGACGCCAGGACAGCGGAGTCAATCACCACCTTCCGGAGACACCTGAAACCCCACCTCTTTAAGGAATACCTAGGATAGGATAAAGTAATCCTTCTCACCCCCCCCCCCCTTAAAATATTTAGATGCACTATTGTAAAGTGGCTGTTCCACTGGATGTCATAAGGTGAATGCACCAATTTGTAAGTCGCTCTGGATAAGAGCGTCTGCTAAATGACTTAAATGTAATGTAAATGTAGGGTTACAGTAAGGGTTAGGGTTACAGTAGGGGTTAGGGTTACATTTAGGGTTACAGTAAGGGCTAGGGTTACAGTAAGGGCTAGGGTTACAGTAAGGGTTAGGGTTACAGTAAGGGTTAGGGTTACAATAAGGGCTAGGGTTACAGTAAGGGTTAGGGTTACAGTAAGGGTTACAGTAAGAGCTAGGGTTACAGTAAGGGTTAGGGTTACAGTAGGGGTTAGGGTTACAGTAAGGGTTAGGGTTACAGTAAGAGCTAGGGTTACAGTAAGGGTTGGGGTTACAAAAGGGGCTAGGGTTACAGTAAGGGTTAGGGTTACAGTAAGGGTTAGGGTTACAGTAAGGGTTACAGTAAGAGCTAGGGTTACAGTAAGAGCTAGGGTTACAGTAAGGGTTACAGTAAGGGCTAGGGTTACAGTAAGGGTTAGGGTTACAGTTAGGGATAGGGTTACAGTTAGGCTTACAGTAAGGGCTAGGGTTACAGTAAGGGTTAGGGTTACAGTAAGGGTTAGGGTTACAGTAAGGGTTACGGTTACAGTAAGGGTTACAGTAAGGGCTAGGGTTAAGGTAAGGGCTAGGGTTACAGTAAGGGTTACAGTAAGGGCTAGGGTTACAGTAAGGGATAGGGTTACAGTAAGGATTACAGTAAGGGTTACAGTAAGGGTTACAGTAAGGGTTAGGGTTACAGTAAGGTTTACAGTAAGGGTTAGGGTTACAGTAAGAGCTAGGGTTACAGTAAGGGTTAGGGTTACAATAGGGGCTAGGGTTACAGTAAGGGTTAGGGTTACAGTAAGGGCTAGGGTTACAGTAACGATTACAGTAAGGGTTACAGTAAGGGTTACAGTAAGGTTTACAGTAAGGGTTAGGGTTACAGTAAGGGTTAGGGTTACAGTAAGAGCTAGGGTTACAGTAAGGGTTAGGGTTACAATAGGGGCTAGGGTTACAGTAAGGGTTAGGGTTACAGTAAGGGTTAGGGTTACAGTAAGGGTTACAGTAAGAGCTAGGGTTACAGTAAGAGCTAGGGTTACAGTAAGGGCTAGGGTTACAGTAAGGGTTAGGGTTACAGTAAGGGATAGGGTTACAGTAAGGATTACAGTAAGGGTTACAGTAAGGGTTACAGAAAGGGTTACAGTAAGGGTTAGGGTTACAGTAAGGGCTAGGATTACAGTTAGGGTTACAGTAAGGGCTAGGGTTACAGTAAGGATTACAGTAAGGGTTACAGTAAGGGCTAGGGTTACAGTAAGGGTTAGGGTTACAGTAAGGGCTAGGGTTACAGTAAGGGTTACAGTAAGGGCTAGGGTTACAGTAAGGATTACAGTAAGGTTTACAGTAAGGGTTAGGGTTACAGTAAGTGTTACAGTAAGGGCTCGGGTTACAGTAAGGGTTAGGGTTACAGGAAGTGTTACGGTTACAGTAAGGGTTACAGTAAGGGCTAGGGTTACAGTAAGGGATAGGGTTACAGTAAGGGATAGGGTTACAGTAAGGATTACAGTAAGGGTTACAGTAAGGGTTAGGGTTACAGTAAGGTTTACAGTAAGGGTTAGGGTTACAGTAAGGGTTACGGTTACAGTAAGGGTTACGGTTACAGTAACCCTCCCTCCCTCCCTCCCTCCCTCCCTCCCTCCCTCCCTCCCTCCCTCCCTCCCTCCCCCTCCCTCCCTCCCTCCCTCCCTCCCTCCCTCCCTCCCTCCCTCCCTCCCTCCCTCCCTCCTCCTTTCCTCTCTACCCTCTCCTTCCTCCTCCCGTCCTCCCGCCCTCCCGTCCTCCCACCCTCCATCCCTCCCTCACTCCCCCCTCCTTCCTCCTGCCTCCCTCTCTCCCTTCCTCCATTCTCGCTGCCCCTCCCATCATCTTCCTCTGGCAATCTTCTTCGTTCCATTTCTACTGTCATCTTCCTTTTCTCCTGGTTCTGTATTTAAGGTGACACAGTGAAATATAACATTTTCTTCTAGCTTCCTTTACCTCTCCTCCTCTCCTCTCCTCTCCTCTCCTCTCCTCTCCTCTCCTCTCCTCTCCTCTCCTCTCCTCTCCTCTCCTCTCCTCTCCTCTCCTCTCCTCTCCTCTCCTCTCCTCTCCTCTCCTCTCCTCTCCTCTCCTCTCCTCTCTTTGATCATTCTGCTTCAGTGCTCACTGCTGCAGCATTCTGAAATTGAAACCCATCCCCCAGCAGAGAACCACTAAAACACTTTCAATCCCTCTCCCTCTCCCTGTCTCTCTCTGCTTCCCCTCCCTCCCTCCCTCCCTCCCTCCCTCCCTCCCTCCCTCCCCCTCCCTCCCTCCCTCCCTCCCTCCCTCCCTCCCTCCCTCCCTCCCTCCCTCCCTCCCTCCCTCCCTCCCTCCCTCCCTCCCTCCCTCCCTCCCTCCCTCTATCTGCTCTCCCCCACCCCCTCAATCTCCCATCTCTCCAGTAGTTATGGTAACACGGTGGCAAGGCTGTACCAGACATAGTTTACACTGATGCAGTTGTTTGCCGTCATCCTCCAGTACCCATGGCTACCCACCCCCCCCGGCACACACACACACCACTGAGGCAGCTCATCTCCGCCAGACAGAGTTTATCTGTAGCAGTGGGTCTCTAATAATAATAATATATGCCATTTAGCATAGTACCGTCTGACATCCTCCTATAGCCCTCCTGAGTGTGCACCAAAGTGGTTCACTATCAGGGAGGGACCCTGGGACTGTTCGCGGTAGGTGTTTTGTTTCAGTCAGCTAGTTGAGGAAGTGTCAAATCCATTATGATCTTGACTAATTAACAGCCTTTTAAACTAGGTAGGGTTCTAATCTAGGTAGGGTTCTAATCTAGGTAGGGTTCTAATCTAGGTAGGGTTCTAATCTAGGTAGGGTTCTAATCTAGGTAGGGTTCTAATCTAGGTAAGGTTCTAATCTAGGTAGGGTTCTAATCTAGGTAAGGTTCTAATCTAGGTAGGGTTCTAATCTAGGTAAGGTTCTAATCTAGGTAGGGTTCTAATCTAGGTAAGGTTCTAATCTAGGTAGGGTTCTAATCTAGGTAAAACTCTGTTCTAGGTCGGGTTCTAATCTAGGTAAAACTCTATTCTAGGTTGGGTTCTAATCTAGGTAAAACTATATTCTAGGTAGGGTTCTAATCTAGGTAGGGTTTTAATCGAGGTAGGGTTCTAATCTAGGTAGGGTTTTAATCGAGGTAGGGTTCTAATCTAGGTAGGGTTCTAATCTAGGTAAGGTTCTAATCTAGAAAGGGTTTTCAGTAGTTACTTACTTTGACATGTAGTGGTAGGAGCTACATTTTTGCAAAAATATAGCAAAAAAGAAGTGGGTAAGAATTTATTTTTGGCAACAGACCTGCCTCATTCTCCCGTGAAACATTCTCCAGAGTGATCTCTTCTTGTAATTTGTGTCGTCTATGATATTTCAGATTTAGATATAATAATTGATCATTATTGAATTAACTTTAGTTAGCTAAAGAGGTAGTTGATTGGACCTTAACTTCCAATGTGAGTTCATTGAGAGCTTGGTAAACTATATTTCAGAGTGGGCCAGGACACTGCTAGGCCAGGACATGACCTTTCATGGGGTGCTAGGCCAGGACACTGCTAGGCCAGGACACTACCTTTAATGGGGTGCTAGAACAGGACACTGCTAGGACAGGACACTACCTTTCATGGGGTGCTAGGCCAGGGCATGACCTTTCATGGGGTGCTAGGCCAGGACACTGCTAGGCCAGGACACTACCTTTCATGGGGTGCTAGGCCAGGGTATGACATTTCATGGGGTGCTAGGCCAGGGCATGACCTTTCATGGGGTGCTAGGCCAGGGCATGACCTTTCATGGGGTGCTAGGCCAGGGAATGACCTTTCATGGGGTTCTAAGCCAGGGCAAGACCTTTCATGGGGTGCTAGGCCAGGGCATGACCTTTCATGGGGTGCTTAGGCCAGGGTATGACCTTTCATGGTGTTCTAAGCCAGGGCAAGACCTTTCATGGGGTGCTAGGCCAGGGCATGACCTTTCATGGGGTGCTAGGCCAGGATACTACCTTTCATGGGGTACTAGGCCAGGACATGACCTTTCATGGGGTGCTAGGCCAGGACACTGCTAGGCCAGGACACTGCTAGGCCAGGACACTACCTTTCATGGGGTGCTAGGCCAGGGCATGACATTTCATTGGGTGCTAGGCCAGGGCATGACCTTTCATGGGGTGCTAGGCCTGGGCACTACCTTTAAGGGGTGCTAGGCCTGGGCACTACCTTTCATGGGGTGCTAGGCCAGGGCATGACCTTTCATGGGGTGCTAGGCCAGGGCATGACCTTTCATGGGGTGCTAGGCCAGGGCAAGACTTTTCATGGGGTGCTAGGCCAGGACATGACCTTTCATGGGGTGCTAGGCCAGGACACTGCTAGGCCAGGACACTGCTAGGCCAGGACACTACCTTTCATGGGGTGCTAGGCCAGGGCATGACCTTTCATGGGGTGCTAGGCCAGGACACTGCTAGGCCAGGACACTACCTTTCATGGGGTGCTAGGCCAGGGCATGACATTTCATTGGGTGCTAGGCCAGGGCACTACCTTTCATGGGGTGCTCGGCCAGGCCATGACCTTTCTTGGGGTGCTAGGCCTGGGCACTATCTTTCATGGGGTGCTTGGCCAGGGCATGACCTTTCATGGGGTGCTAGGCCAGGACATAACCTTTCATGGTGTGCTAGGCCAGGGCATGACCTTTCATGGGGTGCTAGGCCAGGACACTACCTTTCATGGGGTGCTAGGCCAGGGCATGACATTTCATGGGGTGCTAGGCCAGGGCATGACCTTTCATGGGGTGCTAGGCCAGGGCATGACATTTCATGGGGTGCTAGGCCAGGGCATGACCTTTCATGGGGTGCTAGGCCTGGGCACTATCTTTCATGGGGTGCTAGGCCTGGGCACTATCTTTCATGGGGTGCTAGGCCAGGGCATGACCTTTCATGGGGTGCTAGGCCAGGGCATGACCTTTCATGGGGTTCTAAGCCAGGGCAAGACCTTTCATGGGGTGCTAGGCCAGGGCATGACCTTTCATGGGGTGCTTAGGCCAGGACATGACCTTTCATGGGGTGCTAGGCCAGGGCATGATTGTAATAGCAATGTAAAGACAAACACTCTATTAGAATGTAGAGGATGTTTTAAACACCATTCTACTCTGTAAGTGATACTTTAATAAGCACAAATAAAATGCATTATTTTTGTGACTCAGTTAGTAGAGCTGCTTGCAATGCAAAGGATTGTGGGTTTGGCTCCTGCTGGGGCCACCCATACGAAACACGTTTGCATGCATGACTGGCTTTGGATATTAACATCTGCTAAATGAAATATCTGTTACTAAACGAGGGTGGAGAGATGCTTGGTGTGTAACCGTTTGCTTCAGCCCTGCTCTAAATGCTTCAGCCCTGTTCTAACAGCTTCAGCCCTGCTCTAACTGTTTCAGCCCTGTTCTAACTGCTTCAGCCCTGTTCTAACTGTTTCAGCCCTGTTCTAACTGCTTCAGCCCTGTTCTAACTGCTTCAGCCCTGTTCTAACTGTTTCAGCCCTGTTCTAACTGCTTCAGCCCTGTTCTAACTGTTTCAGCCCTGTTCTAACTGTTTCAGCCCTGTTCTAACTGTTTCAGCCCTGTTCTAACTGTTTCAGCCCTGCTCTAACTGTTTCAGCCCTGTTCTAACTGCTTCAGCCCTGCTCTAACTGTTTCAGCCGTGCTCTAACTGTTTCAGCCCTGTTCTAACTGCTTCAGCCCTGTTCTAACTGTTTCAGCCCTGCTCTAACTGTTTCAGCCCTGTTCTAACTGCTTCAGCCCTGTTCTAACTGTTTCAGCCCTGCTCTAACTGTTTCAGCCCTGTTCTAACTGTTTCAGCCCTGCTCTAACTGTTTCAGCCCTGTTCTAACTGTTTCAGCCCTGTTCTAACTGCTTCAGCCCTGTTCTAACTGTTTCAGCCCTGCTCTAACTGTTTCAGCCCTGTTCTAACTGTTTCAGCCCTGTTCTAACTGTTTCAGCCCTGTTCTAACTGTTTCAGCCCTGTTCTAACTGTTTCAGCCCTGTTCTAACTGCTTCAGCCCTGCTCTAACTGTTTCAGCCCTGTTCTAACTGTTTCAGCCCTGCTCTAACTGTTTCAGCCCTGCTCTAACTGTTTCAGCCCTGTTCTAACTGCTTCAGCCCTGTTCTAACTGTTTCAGCCCTGCTCTAACTGTTTCAGCCCTGTTCTAACTGCTTCAGCCCTGTTCTAACTGTTTCAGCCCTGCTCTAACTGTTTCAGCCCTGTTCTAACTGTTTCAGCCCTGCTCTAACTGTTTCAGCCCTGTTCTAACTGCTTCAGCCCTGCTCTAACTGTTTCAGCCCTGTTCTAACTGTTTCAGCCCTGCTCTAACTGTTTCAGCCCTGTTCTAACTGTTAAGAGGAGACGCAACCTGCTTCAGCTAACCAAGGTCCTGAGGACCAGCTTGCCAGTACTATCCAGGAGGATGGTCGACGTCTTGTCTAATGTTGGTTACTAATGACAATGAACAGACGTCTTGTCGCTTCAGACCGTAACAACCCTCTTGTTTCTTGTCTTCCTGCTACAGTGACTGGAATTCTGCTGTCTGCATAGACTGGCTGGATCTCATTCTGGGTAATGAATATACAGGTGAGTCTTCTCAGTCACTTCCTCTCTCTGGGTGATACGATAGGCCCTCCAGTATGAGTCTTCTCAGTCACTTCCTCTCTCTGGGTGATACGATAGGCCCTCCAGTATGAGGCTTCTCAGTCACTTCCTCTCTCTGGGTGATACGATAGGTCCTCCAGTATGAGGCTTCTCAGTCACTTCCTCTCTCTGGGTGATACGATAGACCCTCCAGTATGAGGCTTCTCAGTCACTTCCTCTCTCTGGGTGATACGATAGGTCCTCCAGTATGAGGCTCCTCAGTCACTTCCTCTCTCTGGGTGATACGATAGGCCCTCCAGTATGAGGCTTCTCAGTCACTTCCTCTCTCTGGGTGATACGATAGGCCCTCCAGTATGAGGCTTCTCAGTCACTTCCTCTCTCTGGGTGATACGATAGGTCCTCCAGTATGAGGCTTCTCAGTCACTTCCTCTCTCTGGGTGATACGATAGGCCCTCCAGTATGAGGCTTCTCAGTCACTTCCTCTCTCTGGGTGATACGATAGGTCCTCCAGTATGAGGCTCCTCAGTCACTTCCTCTCTCTGGGGTGATACGATAGGCCCTCCAGTATAAGGCTTCTCAGTCACTTCCTCTCTCTGGGTGATACGATAGGTCCTCCAGTATGAGGCTTCTCAGTCACTTCCTCTCTCTGGGTGATACGATAGACCCTCCAGTATGAGGCTTCTCAGTCACTTCCTCTCTCTGGGTGATACGATAGGTCCTCCAGTATGAGGCTTCTCAGTCACTTCCTCTCTCTGGGTGATACGATAGGCCCTCCAGTATGAGGCTTCTCAGTCACTTCCTCTCTCTGGGTGATATGATAGGCCCTCCAGTATGAGGCTTCTCAGTCACTTCCTCTCTCTGGGTGATACGATAGGTCCTCCAGTATGAGGCTCCTCAGTCACTTCCTCTCTCTGGGTGATACGATAGGTCCTCCAGTATGAGGCTTCTCAGTCACTTCCTCTCTCTGGGTGATACGATAGGTCCTCCAGTATGAGGCTTCTCAGTCACTTCCTCTCTCTGGGTGATACGATAGGCCCTCCAGTATGAGGCTTCTCAGTCACTTCCTCTCTCTGGGTGATACGATAGGTCCTCCAGTATGAGGCTTCTCAGTCACTTCCTCTCTCTGGGTGATACGATAGGTCCTCCAGTATGAGGCTTCTCAGTCACTTCCTCTCTCTGGGTGATACGATAGGTCCTCCAGTATGAGGCTTCTCAGTCACTTCCTCTCTCTGGGTGATACGATAGGCCCTCCAGTATGAGGCTTCTCAGTCACTTCCTCTCTCTGGGTGATACGATAGGTCCTCCAGTATGAGGCTTCTCAGTCACTTCCTCTCTCTGGGTGATACGATAGGCCCTCCAGTATGAGGCTTCTCAGTCACTTCCTCTCTCTGGGTGATACGATAGGCCCTCCAGTATGAGGCTTCTCAGTCACTTCCTCTCTCTGGGTGATACGATAGGCCCTCCAGTATGAGGCTTCTCAGTCACTTCCTCTCTCTGGGTGATACGATAGACCCTCCAGTATGAGGCTTCTCAGTCACTTCCTCTCTCTGGGTGATACGATAGGCCCTCCAGTATGAGGCTTCTCAGTCACTTCCTCTCTCTGGGTGATACGATAGGTCCTCCAGTATGAGGCTTCTCAGTCACTTCCTCTCTCTGGGTGATACGATAGGCCCTCCAGTATGAGGCTTCTCAGTCACTTCCTCTCTCTGGGTGATACGATAGGCCCTCCAGTATGAGGCTTCTCAGTCACTTCCTCTCTCTGGGTGATACGATAGGCCCTCCAGTATGAGGCTTCTCAGTCACTTCCTCTCTCTGGGTGATACGATAGACCCTCCAGTATGAGGCTTCTCAGTCACTTCCTCTCTCTGGGTGATACGATAGGCCCTCCAGTATGAGGCTTCTCAGTCACTTCCTCTCTCTGGGTGATACGATAGGTCCTCCAGTATGAGGCTTCTCAGTCACTTCCTCTCTCTGGGTGATACGATAGGCCCTCCAGTATGAGGCTTCTCAGTCACTTCCTCTCTCTGGGTGATACGATAGGTCCTCCAGTATGAGGCTTCTCAGTCACTTCCTCTCTCTGGGTGATACGATAGGCCCTCCAGTATGAGGCTTCTCAGTCACTTCCTCTCTCTGGGTGATACGATAGGTCCTCCAGTATGAGGCTTCTCAGTCACTTCCTCTCTCTGGGTGATACGATAGGCCCTCCAGTATGAGGCTTCTCAGTCACTTCCTCTCTCTGGGTGATACGATAGGACCCTCCAGTATGAGGCTTCTCAGTCACTTCCTCTCTCTGGGTGATACGATAGGCCCTCCAGTATGAGGCTTCTCAGTCACTTCCTCTCTCTGGGTGATACGATAGGTCCTCCAGTATGAGGCTTCTCAGTCACTTCCTCTCTCTGGGTGATACGATAGGCCCTCCAGTATGAGGCTTCTCAGTCACTTCCTCTCTCTGGGTGATACGATAGGTCCTCCAGTATGAGGCTTCTCAGTCACTTCCTCTCTCTGGGTGATACGATAGGCCCTCCAGTATGAGGCTTCTCAGTCACTTCCTCTCTCTGGGTGATACGATAGGTCCTCCAGTATGAGGCTTCTCAGTCACTTCCTCTCTCTGGGTGATACGATAGGTCCTCCAGTATGAGGCTTCTCAGTCACTTCCTCTCTCTGGGTGATACGATAGGCCCTCCAGTATGAGGCTTCTCAGTCACTTCCTCTCTCTGGGTGATACGATAGGCCCTCCAGTATGAGGCTTCTCAGTCACTTCCTCTCTCTGGGTGATACGATAGGCCCTCCAGTATGAGGCTTCTCAGTCACTTCCTCTCTCTGGGTGATACGATAGGCCCTCCAGTATGAGGCTTCTCAGTCACTTCCTCTCTCTGGGTGATACGATAGGCCCTCCAGTATGTTGTATTCATCTCTCTATTTGAAGTTCTATATAACCAATGTTTTTGCACTGTTTGTTGTTTAGAGTTTTGGGGAATTTATATGAATATTTAATCAGCTAACTCTCTTCTTCCCTCTCTCTCTCTCTCTCTCTCGCTCACTCTCTCTTCCTCTCAATCTCTCTCCCCCCCTCTCTCTCTCGCTCACTTTCTCTTCCTCTCAATCTCACCCCCTCTCTCTCTCTCGATCTCTCGATCTCTCTCTCTCTCTCTCTCTCTCTCTCTCTCTCTCTCTCTCTCTCTCTCTCTCTCTCTCTCTCTCTCTCTCTCTCTCTCTCTCTCTCTCTCTCTCGCTCTTTCTCTTTCTCTCGCTCTTTCTCTCTCTCTCTTTCTTTCTCTCTCTCTCCCTCTCTCTGTCTCTCCATCTCTCCATTTTTCAACTCTCCCCTCAATATTTTCATCTATCTCGTTATTATCTATCCTGTTCTCTTCTGCAATCTTCTCCTCCATTTTCTCCTCTCTGACTCCTCCCATCATGTCCTCCTATATCTACCTTCATTGGGTAACTAAACAAGCTAGAAGAACAACTCCTCCCCTTCAGTGTTATATCACCGTGCATATCCTGGTTACGTAATGTCCCTGCATGGAAATGGTCACCTGGCAACAGTAGCCTCGCTGCTGTGTTCTACTCCCTGAGATGGAGGACAAATGTTCTCCTTGAAGATTTACATCATTGAGAGTCTGCTGGTGCTCGACTAAAGCAGGAGGAAAGATGGTTACACGTAGAGATATAGGACACCCTGCTGAAAAAAAACCATATACCAGCAAACTGGTCTGATGCTGGTCAAGCTGGTCTGACCACGCCCATCATTATCATATTTCCCAGCACGCATTGCAGTTAGATTTTAATATTATGCTTCACATTGATACAGTGCATTTGGTTCGTGATTTCGTATTCAGACCCCTTGAATTTTTCCCTGTTTTGTTGCGTTACAGCCTTATTCTAAAATGGATTAAACAAAACATGTCCCCTCATGAATCTACATACAATACCCCATAATGACATCACAATACCCCACAATGACATCACAATACCCCACAATGACATCACAATACCCCACAATGACATCACAATACCCCACAGTGACATCACAATACCCCACAATGACATCACAATACCCCATAATGACATCACTATACCCCATAATGACATTACAATACCCCACAATGACATCACAATACCCCACAATGACATCACAATACCCCACAATGACATCACAATACCCCACAATGACATCACAATACCCCAAAATGACATCACAATACCCCACAATGACATCACAATACCCCATAATGACATCACAATATCCCACAATGACATCACAATACCCCACAATACCCCACAATGACATCACAATACCCCACAATGACATCACAATATCCCACAATGACATCACAATACCCCATAATGACATCACAATACCCCACAATGACATCACAATACCCCATAATGACATCACAATACCCCACAATGACATCACAATACCCCATAATGACATCACAATACCCCACAATGACATCACAATACCCCATAATGACATCACTATACCCCATAATGACATCACAATACCCCACAATGACATCACAATACCCCACAGTGACATCACAATACCCCACAGTGACATCACAATACCCCACAATGACATCACAATACCCCACAGTGACATCACAATACCCCACAGTGACATCACAATACCCCACAGTGACATCACAATACCCCACAATAACATCACAATACCCCACAATAACATCACAATACCCCATCATGACAAAGTGAAAACAGCGTTTTCAAAATTTTAGCGGATGTATTAAAATAAAAAAACGGATACCTTATTTACATCAGTATTCAGACCCTTTGGCATATGAGACTCGAAAATGAGCTCATGTGCATCCTGTTTCCATTGATCATCCTTGAGATGTTTCCTGATGGGATTCCACCTGTGGTAAATTCAATTGATTGGACATGATTTGGAAAGGCTATATAAAGGTCCCACAGCTGACAGTGCATGTCAGAGCAAACAACCAAGACATGAGGTTGAAGGAATTGTCCGTAGAGCTCAGAGACAGGATTGTGTTGAGGCACAGATCTGGGGAAGGGTACCAAGACATTTCTGCAGCATTGAATCAGCATTAATGTCCTAATCTAGTCCTGTTTACAGTAAATATAATGTGCATGTTTGTTAATGTCCTAATCTAGTCCTGTTTACAGTAAACAGAATGTGCATGTTTGTTAATGTCTTAATCTCGTCCTGTTTACAGTAAACAGAATGTGCATGTTTGTTAATGTCCTAATCTAGTCCTGTTTACAGTAAACAGAATGTGCATGTTTGTTAATGTCCTAATCTAGTCCTGTTTACAGTAAACAGAATGTGCATGTTTGTTAATGTCTTAATCTCGTCCTGTTTACAGTAAACAGAATGTGCATGTTTGTTAATGTGTCCTAATCTAGTCCTGTTTACAGTAAACAGAATGTGCATGTTTGTTAATGTGTCCTAATCTAGTCCTGTTTACAGTAAACAGAATGTGCATGTTTGTTAATGTCTTAATCTCATCCTGTTTACAGTAAACAGAATGTGCATGTGTGTTAATGTCTTAATCTAGTCCTGTTTACAGTAAACAGAATGTGCATGTTTGTTAATGTCTTAATCTCGTCCTGTTTACAGTAAACAGAATGTGCATGTTTGTTAATGTGTCCTAATCTAGTCCTGTTTACAGTAAACAGAATGTGCATGTTTGTTAATGTCTTAATCTCGTCCTGTTTACAGTAAACAGAATGTGCATGTTTGTTAATGTGTGTTAATCTAGTCCTGTTTACAGTAAACAGAATGTGCATGTTTGTTAATGTGTGTTAATCTAGTCCTGTTTACAGTAAACAGAATGTGCATGTTTGTTAATGTGTCCTAATCTAGTCCTGTTTACAGTAAACAGAATGTGCATGTTTGTTAATGTCTTAATCTCGTCCTGTTTACAGTAAACAGAATGTGCATGTTTGTTAATGTCCTAATCTAGTCCTGTTTACAGTAAACAGAATGTGCATGTTTGTTAATGTGTGTTAATCTAGTTCTGTTTACAGTAAATAGAATGTGCATGTTTGTTAATGTGTCCTAATCTAGTTCTGTTTACAGTAAATAGAATGTGCATGTTTGTTAATGTGTCTTAATCTAGTCCTGTTTACAGTAAACAGAATGTGCATGTTTGTTAATGTCTTAATCTCGTCCTGTTTACAGTAAACAGAATGTGCATGTTTGTTAATGTGTCCTAATCTAGTCCTGTTTACAGTAAACAGAATGTGCATGTTTGTTAATGTGTCCTAATCTAGTCCTGTTTACAGTAAACAGAATGTGCATGTTTGTTAATGTCTTAATCTCGTCCTGTTTACAGTAAACAGAATGTGCATGTTTGTTAATGTGTGTTAATCTAGTTCTGTTTACAGTAAATAGAATGTGCATGTTTGTTAATGTGTCCTAATCTAGTTCTGTTTACAGTAAATAGAATGTGCATGTTTGTTAATGTGTCCTAATCTAGTTCTGTTTACAGTAAATAGAATGTGCATGTTTGTTAATGTGTCTTAATCTCGTCCTGTTTACAGTAAACAGGAAATATGGGACATATACTACATGTGTTTTTGTGTTGACTGTTCTGCAACATTCAATATTCAAACTTATTTGACCCCGGAAAGCAACAGACAGAGAAATCATGTTTTCACATAGAATTTTATTACTGTGATCCACTTTTGCGATAAAATATAATGCACCAGATATGCATTTTTGTACAAGATTTTTAAAAGCACAAATTGGCAAAGCCACAACAATAATCGGAAACACAGTTCATCTCCACAAACATAGTAAAGTCATGAGAAAGACTAAGAGAGGGAAGGCTGGGGGGAGGAGGGGTGTGGAGGGAGGGAAGGCTGGGGGGAGGTGGGGTGTGGAGGGAGGGAAGGCTGGGGGAGGCGGGGTGTGGAGGGAGGGAAGGCTGGGGGAGGCGGGGTGTGGAGGGAGGGAAGGCTGGGGGAGGAGGGGTGTGGAGGGAGGGAAGGCTGGGGGAGGTGGGGTGTGGAGGGAGGGAAGGCTGGGGGAGGAGGGGTGTGGAGGGAGGGAAGGCTGGGGGGAGGAGGGGTGTGGAGGGAGGGAAGGCTGGGGGAGGAGGGGTGTAGAGGGAAGGAAGGCTGGGGGAGGAGGGGTGTGGAGGGAGGGAAGGCTGGGGGAGGAGGGGTGTGGAGGGAGGGAAGGCTGGGGGGTGGGGTGTGGAGGGAGGGAAGGCTGGGGGAGGTGGGGTGTGGAGGGAGGGAGGGAAGGAAGGCTGGGGGAGGAGGGGTGTGGAGGGAGGGAAGGCTGGGGGGAGGTGGGGTGTGGAGGGAGGGAAGGCTGGGGGAGGTGGGGTGTGGAGGGAGGGAAGGCTGGGGGAGGTGGGGTGTGGAGGGAAGGCTGGGGGAGGTGGGGTGTGGAGGGAGGGAAGGCTGGGGGAGGAGGGGTGTGGAGGGAGGGAAGGCTGGGGGAGGTGGGGTGTGGAGGGAGGGAAGGCTGGGGGGAGGAGGGGTGCGGAGGGAGGGAAGGCTGGGGGGAGGCAGGGTGTGGAGTTGTCAGTTTCACATCCAGTATACAGTGTCTTTTTCATGGGCAGTACTGTACCTCAACCCACTGGCAAAGCAGAAGTGGGAGAGAAGTGGAATACCCATTATATATGAAGAACGACTATCCGAAACAAGACACAGTAGCAAAGCTAGGATATGTTATTAGAGATGCTGTAGCCATGGTAGCGAGCCAAGATGAGTTGCCAGAGCAACACAATCAGGATGAGTTAGCGATAACATATATCCATTACCATCCGTTCTGCAGACTTAAGACTGAACCTTTCCTATCGATCATAGAGAGATTCACAGAGAGAGAGAGACTGAGTCATCTCATTAGCAACCATACTTCAAATATGTGCCATGGTGAGTTACCGTTGTCTTGACGATTGACAGGCAATGACGCGATAAAGGTATTCAACGTGTTGAGTCAGGCGTGATCCTTGTGCATACCTCTTCCTGTCTGTGACGTTACCATAGAGATGTATATTATAACACAGAGACCGGTCTGTGACGTTACCATGGAGATGTACATTATAACACAGAGACCGGTCTGTGACGTTACCATGGAGATGTATATTATAACACAGAGACCGGTCTGTGACGTTACCATGGAGATGTACATTATAACACAGAGACCGGTCTGTGACGTTACCATGGAGATGTACATTATAACACAGAGACCGGTCTGTGACGTTACCATAGAGATGTACATTATAAAACAGAGACCGGTCTGTGACGTTACCATAGAGATGTACATTATAACACAGAGACCGGTCTGTGATGTTACCATAGAGATGTATATTATAACACAGAGACCGGTCTGTGATGTTACCATAGAGATGTATATTATATAGTATGATTTATGTAGTCTGTAGTGCATATTTTTTATTTTTTAATGTTTTTATTTCACCTTTATTTAACCAAGTAGGCCAGTTGAGAACAAGTTCAGATGGACACACTTCCTCTCCCAGACCCCCACATGCATGTGTGCTTGAGCGCACACACACACACACACACACACACACACACACACACACACACACACACACACACACACACACACACACACACACACACACACACACACACACACACACACACACACACACACACACACACACACACACACACACACACACACACACACACACACACACCTCACTCCCCCTGTAGGCTTGGCTTCCATCGCAACCCCCACGGGAACCGCACCTGTTGGCATTCTCACTAACAATCGCAACATTGTTTCAATAATATATAGAACTTTTCTCGCAACTCTGGTACATAAAGCTTTTTTGGGGCCTCGTTCACAATTGATTCTGTGGCAGCACAATGTGGTCCTTCTGTAGCTCAGTTGGTAGAGCATGGCGCTTGTAACGCCAGGGTAGTGGGTTCGATCCCCGGGACCACCCATACGTAGAATGTATGCACACATGACTGTAAGTCGCTTTGGATAAAAGCGTCTGCTAAATGGCATATATTATTATAACACAGAGACCGGTCTGTGACGTTACCATAGAGATGTATATTATTATAACAGAGACCGGTCTGTGACGTTACCATAGAGATGTATATTATTATAACACAGAGACCGGTCTGTGACGTTACCATAGAGATGTATATTATAACACAGAGACCGGTCTGTGACGTTACCATAGAGATGTATATTATTATAACAGAGACCGGTCTGTGACGTTACCATAGAGATGTATATTATAACACAGAGACCGGTCTGTGACGTTACCATAGAGATGTATATTATAACACAGAGACCGGTCTGTGACGTTACCATGGAGATGTACATTATAACACAGAGACCGGTCTGTGACGTTACCATGGAGATGTACATTATAACACAGAGACCGGTCTGTGACGTTACCATGGAGATGTACATTATAACACAGAGACCGGTCTGTGACGTTACCATAGAGATGTACATTATAAAACAGAGACCGGTCTGTGACGTTACCATAGAGATGTACATTATAACACAGAGACCGGTCTGTGATGTTACCATAGAGATGTATATTATAACACAGAGACCGGTCTGTGATGTTACCATAGAGATGTATATTATAACACAGAGACCGGTCTGTGACGTTACCATAGAGATGTATATTATAACACAGAGACCGGTCTGTGACGTTACCATAGAGATGTATATTATAACACAGAGACCGGTCTGTGACGTTACCATGGAGATGTACATTATAAAACAGAGACCGGTCTGTGACGTTACCATAGAGATGTATATTATAACACAGAGACCGGTCTGTGACGTTACCATGGAGATGTACATTATAACACAGAGACCGGTCTGTGACGTTACCATGGAGATGTACATTATAACACAGAGACCGGTCTGTGACGTTACCATAGAGATGTATATTATAACACAGAGACCGGTCTGTGACGTTACCATGGAGATGTACATTATAACACAGAGACCGGTCTGTGACGTTACCATGGAGATGTACATTATTATAACACAGAGACCGGTCTGTGACGTTACCATGGAGATGTACATTATAACACATCTATCTCTACTGTGCCAAACAGAGAGGATAAATCAGAGGGACCTATCTCTACTGTGCCAAACAGAGAGGATAAATCAGAGGGACCTATCTCTACTGTGCCAAACAGAGAGGATAAATCAGAGGGACCTATCTCTACTGTGCCAAACAGAGAGGTTAAATCAGAGGGACCTATCTCTACTGTGCCAAACAGAGAGGATAAATCAGAGGGACCTATCTCTACTGTGCCAAACAGAGAGGATAAATCAGAGGCAGAGAGGATAAATCAGAGGGACCTATCACAACATTTCTTGCCGGAGTGCCTCGTCCGTTTCCGATCTCTTGTCAACTCCTGATAGAGTTGTTTTGCCAAACAGGCTTGACGCAAAACAGACCCGTTGTTCAACAGTTCTTCTCCCGGGTTTCTTTTCCTTTCTTCTTCTCAGCGCTAAACGGGTTGTGACTCTGTGTCTGGAAGGAGACCAATACCGAAGCTGTTAGCTGAGTACTGCTGGACTATGAGGCGATTTAAACCGTGGTGATTTACTGTGTGCGAACAGCAATTTGCGACCAGTGGGACAGAACAATGAACACCGGATATTTTCACTGCAAATTATATTAGAAAAATAAATGATATTAGCACTACTGAGCTGCTGTCACGCCTTGGTCATTGTATCTTGTGTTTTTGTTATATGTTTGGGTAGGCCAGGGTGTGACATGGGTTTATGTTGTGTTTCTTACTGGGGTTTGTATTAATTAGGAGTGTGTATTAGTAGGGGTGTGTCTAGTTAGGCGTGGCTGCCTGAGGCGATTCCTAATTGGAGTCAGCTGATTCTCGTTGTCTCGGATTGGGAACCGTATTTAGGCAGCCTGAGTGCGCGTTGTATTTCGTGGGTGATTGTACCTGTCTTTGTGTTAGTCACCAGATAGGCTGTAATTAGTTTCATTCGTTTGTTGTTTTCTTCTTCCGTTATTTCATGTACCGTATTAGCTTCATTAAAAGTCATGAGTAACCTACACGCTGCATTTCGGTCTGACTTTCTACAAACAACAGACGAAGATCATTACAGCTGCATTATTTCTTGTTAGAGGGCCTGGCTATAAACCTTTATATTTGACACATTAACACATCGCTATAACCAATTCTTGTCGCCGTAGAAACGTAGCCATGTCTGACGCCTGGTGTGGTGGTGTTCCACGAATACAACAGGGAAAGATCACTTTGTGTTGTGACACTTCTTTTTTGGTCTATTCTTTTCTTCACTTTCCAAACAACTCAAGTCAAATAATGATGTCAGAACACTTTGATTGAAGCTACATTTTTTTATACACTGTTTATAAGCATTAGGTTATTCATCTCTCTCTCTCGCTCTCTGTCTCTCTGTCTCTCTAGCTCTCTCTCTCTCTCTGTCTCTATCTCTCTCTCGCTCTCTCGCTCTCTGTTTCTCTCTGTCTCTCTCTCTCTCTCTCTCTCTCTCTCTCTCTCTCTCTCTCTCTCTCTCTCTCTCTCTCTCTCTCTCTCTCTCTCTCTCTCTCTGTCTCCCCATCTCTGTCTCTCCATTCTGTCTCTCTCTCTCTGTCTCTCCATCTCTGTCTCCCCATCTGTCTCTCTCTCTCTGTCTCTCCATCTCTGTCTCCCCATCTCTCTCTCTCTCTCCCCATCTCTGTCTCTCCATCTGTCTCTCTCTCTGTCTCTCCATCTCTGTCTCCCCATCTCTCTCTCTCTCTCCCCATCTCTGTCTCTCCATCTGTCTTTCTCTCTCTGTCTCTCCATCTCTGTCTCCCCATCTGTCTCTCTCTCTCTCTCCATCTCTGTCTCTCCATCTGTCTCTCTGTCTCTCCATCTGTCTCCCTCTCCAACTCTCCCTCTACTGTGGCAGGTGGTGTAGAATGTGTTGGATTAGCAGCTCGGGGTCATAGATTATGGGGTCGTAGTTCAGGGCTCGTCTTCTGCGGCTGGGTCTCCCACCAGGCTGGGGCTGCAGTTCGTTGTCGATCCTCTTCATTCTCTGAAGCTCCACCATGTGGTCGGGGGTCCTGTGGCCCTCCCTCTCTCCCCCCGGCGCACCAGGCCCCTCTACCACCACACCTTCCATGTCCCCCAGCCTCTTGACCCTCAGCAGCCCCACAGAGTGCTCCCGGTTTAAGGAAGGGGAAGGAGGGGAGTCGAGAGAGCGACGGGACCTGTGGAGGACTGGGCTGGAGGAAGCTCTGACCCTTCCACCACCTCCAGACACAGACACCAGGTCTCTCCTTGCCCTGCGGCCTGATGAACCCTGGGGCTTGGTGGGACTGATGTTGGAAAGGACCTTAGATACCAGGTATCTAGAGCAGGGAGCATGAAGAACACATGAACAACGTTTTACAACGGAAACATTATACCCTGCTAGCTACTGTATATTCACTAACTACACGCCCTCTCTCTCTCATCTCTTCCTCTCTCTCTCTGACCCCCCCCTCTCATCTCTTCCTCTCTCTCTCTGCCCCCCTCTCTCTCCTCTCTTCCTCTCTGCCCCCCTCTCTCATCTCTTCCTCCCTCTCTCTGCCCCCGTCTCACCCACCCCTCTCTCCTCTCTCTCTCTGCCCCCTCTCTCCTCTCTCTCTCTGCCCCCTCTCTCTCTCTCTCTGCCCCCTCTCTCTGTCCTCTTCCTCTCTCTCTCTGCCCCCTTTCTCTCCTCTCTTCCTCTTCCTCTGCCCCCCACCCCTCTCTCCTCTCTCTCTGCCCCCCACCCCTCTCTCCTCTCTCTCTGCCCCCCACCCCTCTCTCCTCTCTGCCCCCATCTCTCTCCTCTCTCTCTCCCCCCTTTCTCTCCTCTCTTTCTCTCTCCCCCACCCCTCTCTCCTCACTCTCTGCCCCCATCTCTCTCTCCATTCGCTCTCCGTTCTCTCTCTCCTTACCTCAGAGCCTCCTCGTCTCGGTCCTGGCTGCCTGTTTCAAGCCTGTTGATGGCGGCTGGTAAACCGGCCTGCTGCTGCAGCCTCTCCTGCCTGTATCTGTTGAGCAGAGCCTGGGTGAGCTGGGGGTCCAGTAGGCCCTGCCATGAAGCTGCAGCCTGGGGCTTTCCCATTCTCATCCCCTGCTCTGTCTCATCGTAGTCTGGGGGATAGGGCACCTGGAAGTCCCCTGGCCCCTGGATCTCCTCACCGCCCTCCTCTCCGGGCCCCTGGACATCGACTTCACTGAGGAGGCGGAGCAACCCGGCCAAGTATGCTGTTTCTTGCTCCCGCCTCTGGTCGTTCTCCACCAATTGCTGCAGAGCCTGTCCTAAGCCCTGCCCCCTCCACTCCTCTGGTTGATAGAGCAGCTCGTTACCCCCCCGCCGGGTTAGGACGTCAGCCGACTCGCCAGGATAGGACATCATCCCGGCCTCGTACGGCAGTGAATCACGGAGGTCTCTGCGGAGACGCCTAACCCCGCCTCCTGTGGCGTCCAGACCTTGTCCCTCCACGCCACGGGCAGCAGACAATGACTGAGAGAGTAAGAGAGAGAGAGAGAGCGTGAGAGAGAGAGAGAGAGAGAGAGAGAGAGAGAGAGAGAGAGAGAGAGAGAGAGAGAGAGAGAGAGAGAGAGAGAGAGAGAGAGAGAGAGAGAGAGAGAGAGAGAGAGAGAGAGAGAGAGACAGAGAGAGAGAGAGAGAGAGAGACAGAGAGACAGAGAGACAGAGAGACAGAGAGAGAGAGTGAAGAACAAACACCATTGTAAATACAACCCATATTTATGCTTATTTATTTTATCTTGTGTCCTTTAACTATTTGTACATTGTATATATATATATATATATATATATATATATATATATATATATATATATATAATATGACATTTGTAATGTCTTTACTGTTTTGAAACTGTTGTATGTGTAATGTTTACTGTTAATTTTTGTTGTTTTTCACTTTATATATTCACTTTGTATGTTGTCTACCTCACTTGCTTTGGCAATGTTAACACATGTTTCCCATTCTGGGTAAAAATACTTGAATCAGTTGTAGAACTCATTGCCCTTTATGGTTGTGAGGTCTGGTCCTGGAGCTCTGTTCACAAACAAACAGACCCCAATGAGCCCCATGACAGTCACAAAATTAGACCAAACCGAATCATGAGAAAACAAAAAGATAATTACTTATGCACTCTGCCCACAAAATGAGGTGGAAACTGAGCTGCACTTCCTAACCTCCTGTCCATGTATGACCATATTAGAGACACATATTTCCCTCAGATTACACAGATCCACAAAGAATTAGAAAACAATTTTGATAATCACAGCAGCAAGATGTGTGACCTGTTGCCACAAGAAAAGGTCAACCAGTGAAGAACAAACACCATTGTAAATACAACCCATATTCATGCTTATTTATTTCCCCTTTTGTTCTGTAACCATTTGCACATAATATGACATTTTAAATGTCTCTAATTCCGTTGGAACTTTTGTGAGTGTAATGTTTAATGTTTAATGTTCAATTTGATTGTTTATTGAACTTCTGTTTATTATCTATTTCACTTTAAAGAACCCTTTTTGGTTCCATGTAGAACTCTTTAGGATTTAATGTGGAACACTTTACACAAAGGGTTCTACGTGGAACCCAAAAGGGTTCTCTACCTGGAACCATGCTAACGCTAATATATATGTTTTTGTCGTTAAACGTAATCATATATGTTGACAATAAGACAGAGAGAGAGAGAGACAGAGAGAGAGACAGAGAGAGAGAGAGTCAGAGACAGAGACAGAGAGAGAGAGACAGAGACAGAGAGAGAGAGACAGAGACAGAGAGAGAGAGACAGAGTCAGAGAGAGAGAGAGAGAGAGAGAGAGAGACAGTGACAGTAGCATTGCTCAGTAGCTCTTTTATTTAGCCTTTATTTAACCAGGAACGACCCTTGAGGTTAGAAACCTTTTGAGTGGTCAACCTACGTGTGGAAGAAGAGCTCTCACTTTAATGACAGGCTTTAAACTAGTTTTTCCCATCGCCCTTCCCTTCCTCTCTCTCCTCTTTTCCTATCGAACTCTCCACCCCCCATCCCCCCTCCTCCTCCTTTACCCTCATCTCCTCTCTTCCACCCCTCCTTCTCCTTTACCCTCATCTCCTCTCTTCCACCCCTCCTCCTCCTTTACCCTCATCTCCTCTCTTTCACCCCTCCTCCTCCTTTACCCTCATCTCCTCTCTTCTTCCCCTCCTATACTCTTCTCCACTCCTCTTTTCCATCCCTCCTCCTTTACCCTCCTCTCCTCCGTCTCATCTCCTCTCTTCCTCCCCTCCCCCCATCTTCCACTCCTCTACTCTCCTCCCCCTCCTCCCCCTCCTTTCATCATCTCATCATCTCCTCATCTCCTCCCGTCCTCATCTCTCTTCCACCCCTCCTCCTTCTTTACCCTCCTTTCCCCTCCTCCTCTTATTGCCTGTCCTGTCCCCTCCTCCTCTCCTCCACCCCTCATTCTCTCCTCTTATTGCCTGTCCTGTCCTCCCCTCCTCTCCTCCAACCCTCCTTCTCTCGTCTTATTGCCTGTCCTGTCCTCTCCTCCTCTCCTCCACCCCTCCTTCTCTCCTCTTATTGACTGTCCTCTCCTCCTCTCCTCCACCCCTCCTTCTCTCCACTTATTGCCTGTCCTGTCCTCTCCTCCTCTCCTCCACCCCTCCTTCTCTCCTCTTATTGCCTGTCCTGTCCTCCCCTCCTCTCCTCCACCCCTCCTTCTCTCCTCTTATTGCCTGTCCTGTCCTCCCCTCCTCCTCTCCTCCACCCCTCCTTCTCTCCTCTTATTGCCTGTCCTGTCCTCTCCTCCTCTCCTCCACCCCTCCTTCTCTCCTCTTATTGACTGTCCTCTCCTCCTCACCTCCACCCCTCCTTCTCTCCTCTTATTGACTGTCCTGTCCTCCCCTCCTCCTCTCCTCCACCCCTCCTTCTCTCCTCTTATTGACTGTCCTGTCCTCCCCTCCTCTTCTCCTCCACCCCTCCTTCTCTCCTCTTATTGACTGTCCTGTCCTCCCCTCCTCCTCTCTTCCACCCCTCCTCCTCTCCTCCTCTCCTCCTCTCCTCCTGTACAATCCTCACTTCTCCCACACACATCCTTTCATTTGTAGAGTGAGTCAGAGGAGTGTGGGGTCAGTGCTGCTCAACAAACAGTGTGTCCTTGTACACACACACACACACACACACACACACACACACACACACACACACACACACACACACACACACACACACACACACACACACACACACACACACACACACACACACACACACACACACACACACACACACACACACACACACACACACACACACACACACACACAGGTGAGGCTGGTTCGGGGTCTCAGAAGTTCCCACCTCCCCAACCTCTATCTATCATCCTCTCCTCTCTTCCTTAGGAGAAACTGCCAGTCAGGACTGTTTTTATAACTCAGGATCTGCTGACTACAGCACTAAGGGCTCCAGCCAGAACGTTCTCCTGTGATTTATAAAACCTTACCCATCATCCTTGATCGGGCACAGAATGTCCTTCTGTAGACAAATTATCACGCTATTTCTTCTTAAAAGTGTTTAAAATGCTGCTACTTCTGTTGGTTGTAAAGCAAGTGGTATGATCTATGTTAGGGATGTCGGTGGCTACACTAGTATAGATTTTAATTGAATTATTTATTAGGACAGATTTGTTAGGATTGAGGTGAGTCACCCCTATAAAATGGCAACCAGACTTCTGAGACCTGATGGAAAGTGCTGTATGTGTTAATAACATCCATTACATTGTCCAGTGATTATGGATTCAACCTAGGGTTACCTATGACTCCGAGGAGATTTGATTGGCTAGCTAGGTGGTTAATAATGAATAAAGGTTTGACGTGGTTTGATTGGTTGGCTGGGAGAAGACGTCGTTTGATTGGCTAGCTAGGTGGTTAATAATGAATAAAGGTTTGACGTGGTTTGATTGGTTGGCTGGGAGAAGACGTCGTTTGATTGGCTAGCTAGGTGGTTAATAATGAATAAAGGTTTGACGTGGTTTGATTGGTTGGCTGGGAGAAGACGTCGTTTGATTGCCTAGCTAGGTGGTTAATAATGAATAAAGGTTTGACGTGGTTTGATTGGTTGGCTGGGAGAAGACGTAGTTTGATTGCCCAGTTAGGTGGTTAAAAGATCTGACCAGATTGGTTAGGTGTGTTTCATCCAGCCAGGGCCCTGGGGTCTGTATGTACTGAATGAGTCAGATAGTGTTGCTAGAAATACGACTGTGATGGAGTTTGTGTTATGACTCACAGAGTTTGTGTTATGACTCACAGAGTTTGTGTTATGACTCACAGAGTTTGTGTTATGACTCACAGAGTTTGTGTTATGACTCACAGAGTTTGTGTTATGACTCACAGAGTTTGTGTTATGACTCACAGAGTTTGTGTTATGACTCACAGAGTTTGTGTTATGACTCACAGAGTTTGTGTTATGACTCACAGAGTTTGTGTTATGACTCACAGAGTTTGTGTTATGACTCAAATATTAAATATATTTTGATTTGTTTAACACTTTTTTGGTTACTACATGATTCCATATGTGTTATTTCATAGTTTTGATGTCTTCACTATTATACGACAATGTAGAAAATAGTACAAATAAAGAAAAACCCTTGAATGAGTAGATGTGTCCAAACTGTTGACTGGTACTGTATATATATATACATACTATACTATATTGGTACTGTATAATCTGGTGGGATTCTCCATGCATCGTCGAGACCAGATGGCAGTTTAAGGGAGGAGGTGTTTTAAGGGAGGAGGTGTTTTAAGGGAGCAAGTGTTTTAAGGGAGGATGTGTTTTAAGGGAGCAGGTGTTTTAAGGGAGCAGGGGTTTTAAGGGAGGATGTGTTTTAAGGGAGCAGGTGTTTTAAGGGAGCAGGTGTTTTAAGGGAGGAGGTGTTTTAAAAGAGGAGGTGTTTTAAAGGAGGAGGTGTTTTAAGGGAGCAGGTGTTTTAAGGGAGGAGGTGTTTTAAAAGAGGAGGTGTTTTAAGGGAGCAGGTGTTTTAAGGGAGGAGGTGTTTTAAAAGAGGAGGTGTTTTAAAGGAGGAGGTGTTTTAAGGGAGCAGGTGTTTTAAGGGAGGAGGTGTTTTAAAAGAGGAGGTGTTTAAAGGGAGCAGGTGTTTTAAGGGAGGATGTGTTTTAAGGGAGCAGGTGTTTTAAGGGAGCAGGGGTTTTAAGGGAGCAGGGGTTTTAAGGGAGGATGTGTTTTAAGGGAGCAGGTGTTTTAAGGGAGCAGGTGTTTTAAGGGAGGAGGTGTTTTAAAAGAGGAGGTGTTTTAAAGGAGGAGGTGTTTTAAGGGAGCAGGTGTTTTAAGGGAGGAGGTGTTTTAAAAGAGGAGGTGTTTTAAGGGAGCAGGTGTTTTAAGGGAGCAGGGGTTTTAAGGGAGCAGGGGTTTTAAGGGAGGATGTGTTTTAAGGGAGCAGGTGTTTTAAGGGAGCAGGTGTTTTAAGGGAGGAGGTGTTTTAAAAGAGGAGGTGTTTTAAAGGAGGAGGTGTTTTAAGGGAGCAGGTGTTTTAAGGGAGGAGGTGTTTTAAGGGAGTAGGTGTTTTAAGGGAGCAGGTGTTTTAAGGGAGCAGATGTTTTAAGGGAGCAGGTGTTTTTTGGGAGGAGGTGTTTTAAAAGAGGAGGTGTTTTAAGGGAGCAGGTGTTTTAAGGGAGAAGGTGTTAAGGGAGGAGGTGTTTTAAGGGAGGAGGTGTTTTAAGGGAGGAGGTGTTTTAAGGGAGCAGGTGTTTTAAAAGAGGAGGTGTTTTAAGGGAGCAGGTGTTTTAAGGGAGGAGGTGTTTTAAGGGAGGAGGTGTTTTAAGGGAGGAGGTGTTTTAAGGGAGGAGGTGTTTTAAAAGAGGAGGTGTTTTAAGGGAGCAGGTGTTTTAAGGGAGGAGGTGTTTTAAGGGAGCAGGTGTTTTAAGGGAGCAGGGGTTTTAAGGGAGCAGGTGTTTTAAGGGAGCAGGTGTTTTAGTTTTTTTAACAGAAGCTGGTGCACGATCTCTAATGTTAAGGAGTTAGAAAACCTCATGATACACTGCAGACCATACCTCATGATACACTGCAGACCATACCTCATGATACACTGCAGACCATACCTCATGATACTCTGCAGACCATACCTCATGATACACTGCAGACCATACCTCATGATACACTGCAGACCATACCTCATGATACGCTGCAGACCATACCTCATGATACACAGCAGACCATACCTCATGATACACTGCAGACCATACCTCATGATACACTGCAGACCATACTGCAGGCCATACCTCATGATACACTGCAGACCATACCTCATGATACACTGCAGACCATACCTTATGATACACTGCAGACCATACTGCAGACCATACCTCATGATACGCTGCAGACCATACCTCATGATACGCTGCAGACCATACCTCATGATACGCTGCAGACCATAGCTCATGATACGCTGCAGACCATACCTCATGATACACTGCAGACCATACCTCATGATAAACTGCAGACCATACTGCAGACCATACCTCATGATACGCTGCAAACCATACCTCATGATACACTGCAGACCATACCTCATGATACGCTGCAGACCATACCCCATGATACACTGCAGACCATACCTCATGATACGCTGCAGACCATACCCCATGATACACTGCAGACCATACCTCATGATACGCTGCAGACCATACCTCATGATACGCTGCAGACCATACCTCATGATACTCTGCAGACCATACCTCATGATACACTGCAGACCATACCTCATGATACGCTGCAGACCATACCTCATGATACACTGCAGACCATACCTCATGATACGCTGCAGACCATACCTCATGATACACTGCAGACCATAACTCATGATACACTGCAGACCATACCTCATGATACGCTGCAGACCATACCTCATGATACACTGCAGACCATGCCTCATGATACACTGCAGACCATGCCTCATGATACACTGCAGACCATACCTCATGATACACTGCAGACCATACCTCATGATACACTGCAGACCATACCTCATGATACACTGCAGACCATACCTCATGATACGCTGCAGACCATACCTCATGATACACTGCAGACCATACCTCATGATACACTGCAGACCATACCTCATGATACACTGCAGACCATACCTCATGATACACTGCAGACCATACCTCATGATACACTGCAGACCATACCTCATGATACACTGCAGACCATACCTCATGATACACTGCAGACCATGCCTAATGATAAGCTGCAGACCATACCTGTCATGTTTTGTCATTTATTATCTTGTCTTGTCCCTGTGCTTCCCATTCTATTCGTTTCCCTCTGCTGGTCTTATTAGGTTCTTTCCCTCTTTCTATCCCTCTCTCTCCCCCTCCCTCTCTCACTCTCTCGCTCTCTCTTCTCTCTATCGTTCCGTTCCTGCTCCCAGCTGTTCCTATTCCCCTAATCAATCATTTAGTCTTCCCACACCTGTTCCCGATCCTTTCCCCTGATTAGAGTCCCTATTTCTTCCTTTGTGTTCCGTTCCTGTCCTGTCGGTTCCTTGTCTAGAATTCACCGTGCTGTGTTTGTGTATCGCCCTGTCGTGTCGTGTTTTCCTCAGATGCTGCGTGGTGAGCAGGTGTCTGAGTCTGTCTGGTTCAAGTGCCTTCCCGAGGCAACCTGCTGTTCACCTGCTGTTCAAGATCGAGTCTCCAGTTTGTCCTCGTCATTTCGAGTGAAAGTTGTGTTTTTTGTTTGTATTTACTTTACTGGATTAAAGACTCTGTTTTCGCCAAGTCGCTTTTGGGTCCTCTTTCACCTGCATGACAGAAGGAACCGACCAAGGAATGGACCCAGCGACTTCAGACGCTCGTTACACTGCCGTCAAGATCCAAGGAGCCATGCTCGGCAGACACGAGCAGGAATTGTCTGCTGCTCGCCATGCCGTGGAGAACCTGGCCGCTCAGGTTTCCGACCTCTCTGGACAGTTCCAGAGTCTACGTCTCGTGCCACCTGTTACTTCCTGGCCTGCCGAGCCTCCAGAACCTAGGGTTAATAACCCACCTTGCTACTCCGGGCAGCCCACTGAGTGCCGCTCCTTTCTCACGCAGTGTGAGATTGTGTTCTCTCTCCAACCCAACACATACTCTAGAGAGAGAGCTCGGGTTGCTTACGTCATTTCACTCCTTACTGGCCGGGCTCGAGAATGGGGCACAGCTATCTGGGAGGCAAGGGCTGATTGCTCTAACAAGTTCCAGAACTTTAAAGAGGAGATGATTCGGGTTTTTGACCGTTCAGTTTTTGGTAGGGAGGCTTCTAGGGCCCTGGCTTCCTTATGCCAAGGTGAACGGTCCATAACGGATTATTCTATTGAGTTTCGCACTCTTGCTGCCTCTAGTGAGTGGAACGAGCCGGCGCTGCTCGCTCGTTTTCTGGAGGGACTCCACGCAGTGGTTAAGGATGAGATTCTCTCCCGGGAGGTTCCTTCAGATGTGGACTCTTTGATTGCTCTCGCCATCCGCATAGAACGACGGGTAGATCTTCGTCACCGGGCTCGTGGAAGAGAGCTCGCATCAACGGTGTTTCCCTGCTCCGCATCGCAACCATCTCCCTCCTCTGGCTCAGAGTCTGAGCCCATGCAGCTGGGAGGGATTCGCATCTCGACTAAGGAGAGGGAACGGAGGATCACCAACCGCCTGTGCCTCTATTGCGGAGTTGCTGGACATTTTGTTAATTCATGTCCAGTAAAAGCCAGAGCTCATCTGTAAGCGGAGGGCTACAGGTGAGCGCAACTACTCAAGTCTCTCCATCAAGATCCTGTACTACTTTGTCGGTCCATCTACGCTGGACCGGTTCGGGTGCTACATGTAGTGCCTTGATAGACTCTGGGGCTGAGGGTTGTTTCATGGACGAAGCATGGGTTCGGAAACATGACATTCCTTTCAGAGAGTTAGAGAAGCCTACGCCCATGTTCGCCTTAGATGGTAGTCATCTTCCCAGTATCAGATTTGAGACACTACCTTTAACCCTCACAGTATCTGGTAACCACAGTGAGACTATTCCTTTTTTGATTTTTCGTTCACCGTTTACACCTGTTGTTTTAGGTCATCCCTGGCTAGTATGTCATAATCCTTCTATTAATTGGTCTAGTAATTCTATCCTATCCTGGAACGTTTCTTGTCATGTGAAGTGTTTAATGTCTGCCATCCCTCCCGTTTCTTCTGTCCCTACTTCTCAGGAGGAACCTGGCGATTTGACAGGAGTGCCGGAGGAATATCATGATCTGCGCACGGTCTTCAGTCGGTCCCGAGCCAACTCCCTTCCTCCTCACCGGTCGTATGATTGTAGTATTGATCTCCTTCCGGGGACCACTCCTCCTCGGGGTAGACTATACTCTCTGTCGGCTCCCGAACGTAAGGCTCTCGAGGATTATTTGTCTGTGTCTCTTGACGCCGGTACCATAGTGCCTTCTTCCTCTCCGGCCGGGGCGGGGTTCTTTTTGTTAAGAAGAAGGACGGTACTCTGCGCCCCTGCGTGGATTATCGAGGGCTGAATGACATAACGGTTAAGAATCGTTATCCGCTTCCCCTTATGTCATCAGCCTTCGAGATTCTGCAGGGAGCCAGGTGCTTTACTAAGTTGGACCTTCGTAACGCTTACCATCTCGTGCGCATCAGAGAGGGGGACGAGTGGAAAACGGCGTTTAACACTCCGTTAGGGCATTTTGAGTACCGGGTTCTGCCGTTTGGTCTCGCCAATGCGCCAGCTGTTTTTCAGGCATTAGTTAATGATGTTCTGAGAGACATGCTGAACATCTTTGTTTTTGTCTATCTTGACGATATCCTGATTTTTCTCCGTCACTCGAGATTCATGTTCAGCACGTTCGACGTGTTCTACAGCGCCTTTTAGAGAATTGTCTCTACGTAAAGTCTGAGAAGTGCTCTTTTCATGTCTCCTCCGTTACTTTTCTCGGTTCCGTTATTTCCGCTGAAGGCATTCAGATGGATTCCGCTAAGGTCCAAGCTGTCAGTGATTGGCCCGTTCCAAGGTCACGTGTCGAGTTGCAGCGCTTTTTAGGTTTCGCTAATTTCTATCGGCGTTTCATTCGTAATTTCGGTCAAGTTGCTGCCCCTCTCACAGCTCTTACTTCTGTCAAGACGTGTTTTAAGTGGTCCGGTTCCGCCCAGGGAGCTTTTGATCTTCTAAAAGAACGTTTTACGTCCGCTCCTATCCTCGTTACTCCTGACGTCACTAGACAATTCATTGTCGAGGTTGACGCTTCAGAGGTAGGCGTGGGAGCCATTCTATCCCAGCGCTTCCAGTCTGACGATAAGGTTCATCCTTGCGCTTATTTTTCTCATCGCCTGTCGCCATCTGAGCGCAACTATGATGTGGGTAACCGTGAACTGCTCGCCATCCGCTTAGCCCTAGGCGAATGGCGACAGTGGTTGGAGGGGCGACCGTTCCTTTTGTCGTTTGGACAGACCATAAGAACCTTGAGTACATCCGTTCTGCCAAACGACTTAATGCCCGTCAAGCTCGTTGGGCGTTGTTTTTCGCTCGTTTCGAGTTTGTGATTTCTTACCGTCCGGGTAGCAAGAACACCAAGCCTGATGCCTTATCCCGTCTGTTTAGTTCTTCTGTGGCTTCTACTGATCCCGAGGGGATTCTTCCTTATGGGCGTGTTGTCGGGTTAACAGTCTGGGGAATTGAAAGACAGGTTAAGCAAGCACTCACGCACACTGCGTCGCCGCGCGCTTGTCCTAGTAACCTCCTTTTCGTTCCTGTTTCCACTCGTCTGGCTGTTCTTCAGTGGGCTCACTCTGCCAAGTTAGCTGGTCATCCCGGTGTTCGAGGCACTCTTGCGTCTATTCGCCAGCGCTTTTGGTGGCCGACTCAGGAGCGTGACACGCGCCGTTTCGTGGCTGCTTGTTCGGACTGCGCGCAGACTAAGTCGGGTAACTCTCCTCCTGCCGGTCGTCTCAGACCGCTCCCCATTCCTTCTCGACCATGGTCTCACATCGCCCTAGACTTCATTACCGGTCTGCCTTTGTCTGCGGGGAAGACTGTGATTCTTACGGTTGTCGATAGGTTCTCTAAGGCGGCACATTTCATTCCCTCGCTAAACTTCCTTCCGCTAAGGAGACGGCACAAATCATTATCGAGAATGTATTCAGAATTCATGGCCTCCCGTTAGACGCCGTTTCAGACAGAGGCCCGCAATTCACGTCACAGTTTTGGAGGGAGTTCTGTCGTTTGATTGGTGCGTCCGTCAGTCTCTCTTCCGGGTTTCATCCCCAGTCTAACGGTCAAGCAGAGAGGGCCAATCAGACGATTGGTCGCATACTACGCAGCCTTTCTTTCAGAAACCCTGCGTCTTGGGCAGAACAGCTCCCCTGGGCAGAATACGCTCACAATTCGCTTCCTTCGTCTGCTACCGGGTTATCTCCGTTTCAGAGTAGTCTGGGTTACCAGCCTCCTCTGTTCTCATCCCAGCTTGCCGAGTCCAGCGTTCCCTCCGCTCAAGCGTTTGTCCAACGTTGTGAGCGCACCTGGAGGAGGGTGAGGTCTGCACTTTGCCGTTACAGGGCACAGACTGTGAGAGCCGCCAATAAACGCAGGATTAAGAGTCCAAGGTATTGTTGCGGCCAGAGAGTGTGGCTTTCCACTCGCAACCTTCCTCTTACGACAGCTTCTCGTAAGTTGACTCCGCGGTTCATTGGTCCGTTCCGTGTCTCCCAGGTCGTCAATCCTGTCGCTGTGCGACTGCTTCTTCCGCGACATCTTCGTCGCGTCCATCCTGTCTTCCATGTCTCCTGTGTTAAGCCCTTTCTTCGCACCCCGTTCGTCTTCCCTCCCCCCCCTCCCGTCCTTGTCGAGAGCGCACCTATTTACAAGGTACATAAGATCATGGACATGCGTTCTCGGGGACGGGGTCACCAATACTTAGTGGATTGGGAGGGTTACGGTCCTGAGGAGAGGAGTTGGGTTCCGTCTCGGGACGTGCTGGACCGTTCACTCATTGATGATTTCCTCCGTTGCCGCCAGGATTCCTCCTCGAGTGCGCCAGGAGGCGCTCGGTGAGTGGGGGGTACTGTCATGTTTTGTCATTTATTATCTTGTCTTGTCCCTGTGCTTCCCATTCTATTCGTTTCCCTCTGCTGGTCTTATTAGGTTCTTTCCCTCTTTCTATCCCTCTCTCTCCCCCTCCCTCTCTCACTCTCTCGCTCTCTCTTCTCTCTATCGTTCCGTTCCTGCTCCCAGCTGTTCCTATTCCCCTAATCAATCATTTAGTCTTCCCACACCTGTTCCCGATCCTTTCCCCTGATTAGAGTCCCTATTTCTTCCTTTGTGTTCCGTTCCTGTCCTGTCGGTTCCTTGTCTAGAATTCACCGTGCTGTGTTTGTGTATCGCCCTGTCGTGTCGTGTTTTCCTCAGATGCTGCGTGGTGAGCAGGTGTCTGAGTCTGTCTGGTTCAAGTGCCTTCCCGAGGCAACCTGCTGTTCACCTGCTGTTCAAGATCGAGTCTCCAGTTTGTCCTCGTCATTTCGAGTGAAAGTTGTGTTTTTTGTTTGTATTTACTTTACTGGATTAAAGACTCTGTTTTCGCCAAGTCGCTTTTGGGTCCTCTTTCACCTGCATGACAATACCTAATGATAAGATGCAGACTAATTTTCAAGATTTGTCGTAGCTTTCTATTTACCACTAGAAACCGATGTCGGCACTAAGACGATACTCAGCGAGCTGTATTTGGCCATTAGCAAACAGGAAAACGCTCATCCAGAGGCAACAACACATCCGCCACGCTAACCCGCTAACCCTCAACACGGGAGCCCCTCAGGGGTTCGTGCTCAGTCCCCTCCTGTACTTCCTATTTACCCACGACCGCGTGGCCGCGTACAACTCCAACACCATCATTACGTTTTCTGACAACACGATGGTGGTAGGCAAAGACATCACTGGGGCCAAGCTCCCTGCCATCCAGGACTCCTATAGCAGGCATCAGAGGAAGGCCTTAAACATGTTCAAATACTCCAGCCACCCAAGTCATTGACTGTTTCTCTCTGCTACTACATGGCTAGCGGTATCGATGCACTAAAACTGGAACCAAGAGGACCCTAAACAGCTTCAACCCCACAAGCCAAGCTACCCGGACTCCTGTATCTTCACTGAACCCACTTTGTACCAAGTCTTTTGACTCATCACATACGCTGCTGCTACCGTCTCTTATCTACCCTGTTGCCGAGTTCATTTGCCTAGTTAATTGTTGTTCATATTAACCTGGTCCAAGATCTGTTTGTGGTGTAGGTCCAACTCCTTTTGTC
This sequence comes from Oncorhynchus gorbuscha, assembly GCF_021184085.1. Taxonomy (NCBI): domain Eukaryota; kingdom Metazoa; phylum Chordata; class Actinopteri; order Salmoniformes; family Salmonidae; genus Oncorhynchus; species Oncorhynchus gorbuscha. The sequence continues at coordinate 3,323,215 of NC_060182.1, read as the reverse complement.
GTTGTTATGCAAAACACAATTAGCAAGATGTTGATATGAGAGCAGAGAGAGAGAGTGGGCTGAGATGGTCTTTGAGACCAGAACACTTCCCTCCTGATGGTCCTTCAGACTGGAACACCTCCCTTCTGACAGTCCTTCAGACTGGAACACCTCCCTTCTGATGGTCCTTCAGACTGGAACACTTCCCTTTAGACAGTCCTTCAGACTGGAACACCTCCCTTTAGACAGTCCTTCAGACTGGAACACCTCCCTCCTGACGGTCCTTCAGACTGGAACACCTCCCTCCTGACGGTTCTTCAGACTGGAACACCTCCCTCCTGACGGTCCTTCAGACTGGAACACTTCCCTCCTGATGGTTCTTCAGACTGGAACACCTCCCTCCTGATGGTCCTTCAGACTGGAACACTTCCCTTCTGATGGTCCTTCAGACTGGAACACTTCCCTCCTGATGGTTCTTCAGACTGGAACACCTCCCTCCTGACGGTCCTTCAGACTGGAACACTTCCCTTCTGATGGTCCTTCAGACTGGAACACTTCCCTTCTGATGGTCCTTCAGACTGTAATGGATGGAGAGGGGCTAAGGACCTGCAATAGACTAGCGTCCTATCCAGGGTGCGTGCTCACCCTCAAGGCCCTACAAGACTGCACCCTCCTACCTCTCACAGCTCCTCCAGCCCCACTACCCCGTCCGCTTCCTATGCTCCTCCGACCTCGGGCATCCTTATGGTCCCCGACATCAGGCATTGCACCATGGGCGGACAGTGTCTCTGCTGCCCCGTGCCTTTGGAATACCCTGGCCCTTCATGTCGGAGCTGCCGATAGCATTGCTAGTTTTAAAACCAGGTATGAGACCTACCTGTTTCGAGGAGCTTGTGGAGTGCAAGCCTAACACTGTACTGACTTCTCTCTATCCATTATAACCCTAACACTGTAGTGACTTCTCTAAAACCATTATAATCCTAACACTGTAGTGACTTCTCTAAAACCATTATAATCCTAACACTGTAGTGACTTCTCTAAACCATTATAATCCTAACACTGTACTGACTTCTCTCTATCCATTATAACCCTAACACTGTAGTGACTTCTCTAAAACCATTATAATCCTAACACTGTAGTGACTTCTCTAAAACCATTATAATCCTAACACTGTAGTGACTTCTCTAAACCATTATAATCCTAACACTGTAGTGACCTCTCCATCCTTATAATCCTAACACTGTAGTGACTTCTCTAAAACCATTATAATCCTAACACTGTAGTGACTTCTCTCTAATCCATTATAATCCTAACACTGTACTGACTTCTCTAAAACCATTATAATCCTAACACTGTAGTGACTTCTCTAAAACCATTATAATCCTAACACTGTAGTGACTTCTCTAAAACCATTATAATCCTAACACTGTAGTGACTTCTCTCTATCCATTATAATCCTAACACTGTACTGACTTCTCTAATCCATTATAATCCTAACACTGTATATATGTCTCATCTGATTCGTCTCTAGTCGTGTCTTTACGTGCCATACTATGTGTTTTTAAGTGATTTGATGTTTTATTCTTGTGGCACATTACAAATAAAACGTGTTATTATTATTATTATTATTGTTATTCTTATCATCTACAACATGCTGACTCACGCTACAGAAACATTCTGCACTACGGGCTGTTCTGGTTACATCTTATACTGCAATACTTCCCTTCCAATAGCATCTCCTTCATATTACACCCTCCTTCAAAATGTCCCCAGCTACGAGCCAATCAATCTCTTGGGTGACTCAAATTCATGAAAAATGTCCCCCACTTGTCTTTTTGCCACATAATATATTATTTTAAAGACATCTACACAACTTTGTAGACATCTACACATCTTTAAAGACATCTACACATCTTTAAAGACATCTACACATCCAGAGAAAGAGAGAGAGAGAGAGGGACAGAGAGCCAGAGAGAGAGAGACAGAGAGATAGGGACAGAGAGCTAGAGAGAGGGACGGAGAGATAGGGACAGAGAGCCAGAGAGAGAGGGACAGAGAGCCAGAGAGAGAGGGACGGAGAGATAGGGACAGAGAGCCAGAGAGAGAGGGACAGAGAGCCAGAGAGAGAGGGACGGAGAGATAGGGACAGAGAGCCAGAGAGAGAGGGACAGAGAGCCAGAGAGAGAGGGACGGAGAGATAGGGACAGAGAGCCAGAGAGAGGGACGGAGAGATAGGGACAGAGAGCCAGAGAGAGAGGGACAGAGAGCCACAGAGAGAGGGACGGAGAGATAGGGACAGAGAGCCAGAGAGAGAGGGACAGAGAGCCAGAGAGAGAGGGACGGAGAGATAGGGACAGAGAGCCAGAGAGAGAGGGACAGAGAGCCAGAGAGAGAGGGACGGAGAGATAGGGACAGAGAGCCAGAGAGAGAGGGACAGAGAGCCAGAGAGATAGGGACAGAGAGCCAGAGAGAGAGGGACGGAGAGATAGGGACAGAGAGCCAGAGAGAGAGGGACAGAGAGCCAGAGAGAGAGGGATGGAGAGATAGGGACAGAGAGCCAGAGAGAGAGGGACATGGAGCCAAGAGAGTTGGAGAGAGAGACATGGAGCCAAGAGAGTTGGAGAGAGAGACATGGAGCCAAGAGGGGAAGACATGGAGCCAGTGAGAAAGAGAGAGAGAGACATGGAGCAAAGAGAGTTGGAGAGAGAGACATGGAGCCAAGAGAGTTGGAGAGAGAGACATGGAGCCAAGAGGGGAAGACATGGAGCCAGTGAGAAAGAGAGAGAGACATGGAGCCAAGAGGGGAAGACATGGAGCCAGTGAGAAAGAGAGAGAGACATGGAGCCAAGAGGGGAAGACATGGAGCCAGTGAGAAAGAGAGAGAGAGACATGGAGCCAGTGAGAAAGAGAGAGAGAGACATGGAGCCAAGAGGGGAAGACATGGAGCCAGTGAGAAAGAGAGAGAGAGACATGGAGCCAAGAGAGTTGGAGAGAGAGACATGGAGCCAAGAGAGTTGGAGAGAGAGACATGGAGCCAAGAGGGGAAGACATGGAGCCAGTGAGAAAGAGAGAGAGACATGGAGCCAAGAGGGGAAGACATGGAGCCAGTGAGAAAGAGAGAGAGACATGGAGCCAAGAGGGGAAGACATGGAGCCAGTGAGAAAGAGAGAGAGAGACATGGAGCCAGTGAGAAAGAGAGAGAGACATGGAGCCAAGAGGGGAAGACATGGAGCCAGTGAGAAAGAGAGAGAGACATGGAGCCAAGAGGGGAAGACATGGAGCCAGTGAGAAAGAGAGAGAGAGACATGGAGCCAAGAGGGGAAGACATGGAGCCAGTGAGAAAGAGAGAGAGACATGGAGCCAAGAGGGGAAGACATGGAGCCAGTGAGAAAGAGAGAGAGAGACATGGAGCCAAGAGGGGAAGACATGGAGCCAGTGAGAAAGAGAGAGAGACATGGAGCCAGTGAGAAAGAGAGAGAGACATGGAGCCAGTGAGAAAGAGAGAGAGAGACATGGAGCCAGTGAGAAAGAGAGAGAGACATGGAGCCAGTGAGAAAGAGAGAGAGAGACATGGAGCCAGTGAGAAAGAGAGAGAGAGACATGGAGCCAGTGAGAAAGAGAGAGAGAGAGACATGGAGCCAGTGAGAAAGAGAGAGAGAGACATGGAGCCAGTGAGAAAGAGAGAGAGAGACATGGAGCCAGTGAGAAAGAGAGAGAGAGACATGGAGCCAGTGAGAAAGAGAGAGAGAGACATGGAGCCAGTGAGAAAGAGAGAGAGAGACATGGAGCCAGTGAGAAAGAGAGAGAGAGACATGGAGCCAGTGAGAAAGAGAGAGAGAGACATGGAGCCAGTGAGAAAGAGAGAGAGAGACATGGAGCCAGTGAGAAAGAGAGAGAGAGACATGGAGCCAGTGAGAAAGAGAGAGAGAGACATGGAGCCAGTGAGAAAGAGAGAGAGAGACATGGAGCCAGTGAGAAAGAGAGAGAGAGACATGGAGCCAGTGAGAAAGAGAGAGAGAGCCAGAGAGACAGAAAGAGATAGAGAGGAGAGGTCATGAGCAGATGAGCTCCTGCATTTTTCAGTATGTTCTTAAAAAAGATAGATTTAGAGTTGGATAAAATTAGATTTCTTTTGTCAGGAACATTTACAGGATGCTACCCTCTACAACATAACCTTCACTCCAAATCAAAACACAAAATCTATAACCTGATTTTGGCCGGAATTACGTAAATACCTGGAAGGCTTACAATTACCAAAGATTATTATTCCACCACTATACAGGAAACAGTCTGGAAAACATCAGAAACCTGAAAACACCGTCCAACCTGGAACTGAGTGAGTCATGTTCAGTCTGAAGCTGTATTTCATTTCCAAAAGCCAAGAAGAAAAATAATAATTTAATAATTTAATTAATAAATAATAATTTAATTAATAATAATAATAATAATATAATAATAATATATGCCATTTAGCAGACGCTTTTATCCAAAGCGACTTACAGTTATGTGTGCATACATTCTATGTATGGGTGGTCGCGGGAATCGAACCCACTACCCTGGCGTTACAAGCGCCATGCTCTACCAACTGAGCTACAGAAGGATCACACTTTATTATGGTGCTGAATTAAGGCTGCTAAAGCTTGATACAGCTTCAATTAGCACTGACATGTCAGGTAAGAATGTCAAAGCCCAATAGCCCAACAATGGCAGGAGAGTCACACAGTCTACTCCAACCAAATGGAGAGGCCTTAGAAGCTGCTTCCTGCTGTTCAGAGGTAATTAAAATACAGTACCCTGTGTGTGTAAAGAATGATAATGCAAGAAAATATCACAAAATGAAGCTCATTATACGAAATCAAGAGACACTTTTTTTCTGACTATTATAAAAATTGGTACATCATTGGTACACCTCATCTTCCACACAAACCATCCCCTGGTAGGGCACAGTGCTATATTAGCACATTACCCCTCTGTTAAGAGGTGGGGTGTTACCGAGGGGTGGCAACTCAGGATACTAGACAACGAGGACTCTGAGTCAGCTAATATAAACCTCTATAAGTCTGGAACAGTAATGGTACAGGGCAACCCCAAACAGTTTCAACTGGACTTTCACCAAATCAAAGAATAAGCCCAGCAGGAGAAGCTATCCCTTGAGAAAGACACCCACATTTACATTACATTTAAGTCATTTAGCAGACGCTCTTATCCAGAGCGACTTACAAATTGGTGCATTCACCTTATGACATCCAGTGGGACAGTCACTTAACAATAGTGCATCTAAAACTTAGGGGGGTGGGGTGAGAGGGATTACTTAACCTATCCTAGGTATTCCTTAAAGAGGTGGGGTTTCAGGTGTCTCCGGAAGGTGGTGATTGACTCCGCTGTCCTGGCGTCGTGAGGGAGTTTGTTCCACCATTGGGGGGCCAGGGCAGCGAACAGTTTTGACTGGGCTGAGCGGGAGCTGTACTTCCTCAGTGGTAGGGAGGCGAGCAGGCCAGAGGTGGATGAACGCAGTGCCCTTGTTTGGGTGTAGGGCCTGATCAGAGCCTGGAGGTACTGAGGTGCCGTTCCCCTCACAGCTCCGTAGGCAAGCACCATGGTCTTGTAGCGGATGCGAGCTTCAACTGGAAGCCAGTGGAGAGAACGGAGGAGCGGGGTGACGTGAGAGAACTTGGGAAGGTTGAACACCAGACGGGCTGCGGCGTTCTGGATGAGTTGAAGGGGTTTAATGGCACAGGCAGGGAGCCCAGCCAACAGCGAGTTGCAGTAATCCAGACGGGAGATGACAAGTGCCTGGATTAGGACCTGCGCCGCTTCCTGTGTGAGGCAGGGTCGTACACCCCCACCCCGAACGGGTCAGACCAGACCTCTTCATTAAATAACCCCACAAACGAGCAACTCCAAGCAGAAAGTCAATCTCCCAGCACAGATTACTACTCCCTCATTGAAATGAAGGATACATTAACCCAGCTGGAGGTATAAGGCAGGTGGAGCTGGACCAGCAGGTGATTACAGTCCAGTCAGCACAGACCCAGACAATAGTCCAGCACAACAACACCCCCTCAACCAGACCCAGACAACAGTCCAGCACAACAACACCCCCCCAACCAGACCCAGACAACAGTCCAGCACAACAACACCCCTCAACCAGACCCAGACAACAGTCCAGCACAACAGCACCCCTCAACCAGACCCAGACAACAGTCCAGCACAACAACACCCCATCAACCAGACCCAAACAACAGTCCAGCACAACAACACCCCTCAACCAGACCCAGACAACAGTCCAGCACAACAACACCCCTCAACCAGACCCAGACAACAGTCCAGCACAACAACACCCCATCAACCAGACCCAGACAACAGTCCAGCACAACAACACCCCCCCAACCAGACCCAGACAACAGTCCAGCACAACAACACCCCCTCAACCAGACCCAGTCAACAGTCCAGCACAACAACACCCCATCAACCAGACCCAGACAACAGTCCAGCACAACAACACCCAGACAACAGTCCAGCACAACACCCCCTCAACCAGACCCAGACAACAGTCCAGCACAACAACACCCCCTCAACCAGACCCAGACAACAGTCCAGCACAACAACACCCCCTCAACCAGACCCAGACAACAGTCCAGCACAACAACACCCCTCAACCAGACCCAGACAACAGTCCAGCACAACACCCCCTCAACCAGACCCAGACAACAGTCCAGCACAACACACAACCAGACCCAGACCAGTCTCAACCAGACCCAGACAACAGTCCAGCACAACAACACCCCTCAACCAGACCCAGACAACAGTCCACCACAACAACACCCCTCAACCAGACCCAGACAACAGTCCAGCACAACACACCTCAACCAGACCCAGACAACAGTCCAGCACAACAACACCCCTCAACCAGACCCAGACAACAGTCCAGCACAACAACACCCCTCAACCAGACCCAGACAACAGTCCAGCACAACACCCCTCAACACCCCTCAACCAGACCCAGACAACAGTCCAGCACAACAACACCCCTCAACCAGACCCAGACAACAGTCCAGCACAACAACACCCCTCAACCAGACCCAGACAACAGTCCAGCAGTCCAACAACACCCCTCAACCAGACCCAGACAACAGTCCAGCACAACAACACCCCTCAACCAGACCCAGACAACAGTCCAGCACAACAACACCCCTCAACCAGACCCAGACAACAGTCCAGCACAACAACACCCCTCAACCAGACCCAGACAACAGTCCAGCACAACAACACCCCTCAACCAGACCCAGACAACAGTCCAGCACAACACCCCTCAACCAGACCCAGACAACAGTCCAGCACAACAACACCCCTCAACCAGACCCAGACAACAGTCCAGCACAACAACACCCCATCAACCAGACCCAGAGAGCTGGAGGTGGAGAGAGACATATCTGCACTCTGGACTGTGGTGAGACAACATCTACAGGAGAAAGAGCTGGAGCAGGAGAAGAACCGAGCACTAGAGGAGAGGATCAGACTGCTGGAGGAGAGGGTGATGGGGATGGCGTGTGACAGAGAACAACCCATTAGAGAGGTGGCCACCCCCCACAGAGAAGCCCGCAGAACAGCCCACCCCAGACCCTGACCACATCGATATCACAGCGGGACAGACATATTAAGAACCCCAAGCCCAGGGGATCTCACCCCCTCTGAGCACACCCCTTGTCAGCCACCCTGATAGACAAGAACAACCCCCCCCTCCCTGTCAACCACCCTGATAGACAAGAACAACCCCCTCCTTGTCAACCACCCTGATAGACAAGAACAACCCCCCTCCCCTCCCTGTCAGCCACCCTGATAGACAAGAACAACCCCCCTCCCTGTCAACCACCCTGATAGACAAGAACAACCCCCCCCTCCCTGTCAACCACCCTGATAGACAAGAACAACCCCCTCCCTGTCAACCACCCTGATAGACAAGAACAACCCCCCTCCCCTCCCTGTCAGCCACCCTGATAGACAAGAACAACCCCCCCCTCCCTGTCAACCACCCTGATAGACAAGAACAACCCCCCTCCCTGTCAACCACCCTGATAGACAAGAACAACCCCCCTCCCTCCCTGTCAGCCACCCTGATAGACAAGAACAACCCCCCTCCCTGTCAACCACCCTGATAGACAAGAACAACCCCCCCCCCTCCCTGTCAACCACCCTGATAGACAAGAACAACCCCCCTCCCTGTCAACCACCCTGATAGACAAGAACAACCCCCCTCCCTGTCAGCCACCCTGATAGACAAGAACAACCCCCCACTCCCTGTCAGCCACCCTGATAGACAAGAACAACCCCCCTCCCTGTCAGCCACCCTGATAGACAAGAACAACCCCCCTCCCTGTCAACCACCCTGATAGACAAGAACAACCCCCCCTCCCTGTCAACCACCCTGATAGACAAGAACAACCCCCCCTCCCTGTCAACCACCCTGATAGACAAGAACAACCCCCCCCTCCCTGTCAACCACCCTGATAGACAAGAACAACCCCCCCCCCCCCCTCCCTGTCAACCACCCTGATAGACAAGAACAACCCCCCTCCCTGTCAACCACCCTGATAGACAAGAACAACCACCCTGATAGACAAGAACCCCCCCCCTGTCAACCACCCTGATAGACAAGAACAACCCCCCTCCCTGTCAGCCACCCTGATAGACAAGAACAACCCCCCTCCCTGTCAGCCACCCTGATAGACAAGAACAACCCCCCTCCCTGTCAGCCACCCTGATAGACAAGAACAACCCCCTCCCTGTCAACCACCCTGATAGACAAGAACAACCCCCCCCTCCCTGTCAACCACCCTGATAGACAAGAACAACCCCCCCCTCCCTGTCAACCACCCTGATAGACAAGAACAACCCCCCCCCCCCTGTCAACCACCCTGATAGACAAGAACAACCCCCCTCCCTGTCAACCACCCTGATAGACAAGAACAACCCCCCTCCCTGTCAACCACCCTGATAGACAAGAACAACCCCCCCCTCCCTGTCAACCACCCTGATAGACAAGAACAACCCCCCTCCCTGTCAACCACCCTGATAGACAAGAACAACCCCCCCCCCTCCCTGTCAACCACCCTGATAGACAAGAACAACCCCCCTCCCTGTCAACCACCCTGATAGACAAGAACAACCCCCCCCCCTGTCAGCCACCCTGATAGACAAGAACCCCTCCCTGTCAACCACCCTGATAGACAAGAACAACCCCCCCCTCCCTGTCAACCACCCTGATAGACAAGAACAACCCCCCTCCCTGTCAGCCACCCTGATAGACAAGAACAACCCCCCCTCCCTGTCAGCCACCCTGATAGACAAGAACAACCCCCCTCCCTGTCAACCACCCTGATAGACAAGAACAACCCCCCTCCCTGTCAACCACCCTGATAGACAAGAACAACCCCCCTCCCTGTCAACCACCCTGATAGACAAGAACAACCCCCCCCTCCCTGTCAACCACCCTGATAGACAAGAACAACCCCCCCCTCCCAGCCACCCTGTCAGCCACCCTGATAGACAAGAACAACCCCCTCCCTGTCAACCACCCTGATAGACAAGAACAACCCCCCCACACCCACTGAGGACGTACACAAGACACAGACACTCCTTATGGACTCAAACAGGAAATATACCCTTTTCCCCAAACACAGTGTGTCTAAACTCTGGTGTCCATACACCCATAGCGCCCTAGACCTTATGTCTGAGGACCAACTGGGGTCACCCAGTCACATAATAATACACACAGACACAAACCACCTGAGAACACAGCAGGAAAGGGTGGCCACAGCACTGAAGGGAGTGATTGAAAAAGCTTCTTCTACTTTCCCCAACAAGTGGTTGTCTCCACCCTGCTACCACAAAATACTTCCACCCTGCTACCTACCATACTGCGGGTAAACGCAAGTATTTCCCATGACTGTGCCTCAGAACCAAATGTTTTCCTGGCCCACCACTCCACCCTGGACAGCCTTAATGACCAAGTTCCCCTATACAAGGCAGCAGTGCCCACCTTCGCTCGGACCCTAAAGGACATCGCTCTCAAACGCAGCCCCAACACTTCACACAGGAGCAACAGATCAATAGCCACCCCGCCCAGACCAGCGAGACACTCTCCCAGACCTGCTGGACACCCCCTCCCCAGACCCACGCTGAAAGGTCCACCTCTACCCCCCCCTGGACCTACACATAGAGGTCCCACGCCGAGAGGACCTACATCCAGACCACAACACCACCAGCCACATCCACATCCACACCCCAACCAATCAACACCCCCCCAAGTCAACCATGCCCACACGACATTTAGGCCCCCTCAGATCAGACCTATGCCCCTCCTGCCCACCGAATGCATCCCACCCCCACAAAGAGGGCCCCAACATGGAAGTCACACATACACCCAGGCCGTGAGTGGGCAAACAGGCCCAACCCCCACTCTTACACTAACCCAACCCCCACTCTTACACTAACCCAACCCCCACTCTTACACTAACCCAACCCCCACTCTTACACTAGCCAAACCCCCACTCTTACACTAGCCCAACCCCCACTCTTACACTAGCCCAACCCCCACTCTTACACTAGCCCAACCCCCACTCTTACACTAACCCAACCCCCACTCTTACACTAGCCCAACCCCCACTCTTACACTAACCCAACCCCCACTCTTACACTAACCCAACACCCACTCTTACACTAGCCCAACCCCCACTCTTACACTAACCCAACCCCCACTCTTACACTAACCCAACCCCCACTCTTACACTAACCCAACCCCCACTCTTACACTAACCCAACCCCCACTCTTACACTAACCCAACCCCCACTCTTACACTAACCCAACCCCCACTCTTACACTAACCCAACCCCCACTCTTACACTAGCCAAACCCCCACTCTTACACTAGCCCAACCCCCACTCTTACACTAACCCAACCCCCCACTCTTACACTAGCCCAACCCCCACTCTTACACTAACCCAACCCCCACTCTTACACTAGCCCAACCCCCACTCTTACACTAACCCAACCCAACACTTACTGGCCTGAGGCCAAAGCACACGACCAATAACATCGAACACTTTAAGGAACACAAAGCCTTCACTTTCTCATCCTGGAATATCCAAGGCCTGAGGTCATCTGCCTTTGGCCTAAAGAGCAGGAACCTGGACTTCATCAAGTAAAAACGGAAATACAGACATTGTCATCCTACAAGAAACATGGTGTAGAGGAGACGGACCCACTGGTTGTCCTCTAGGTTACAGAGAGCTGGTAGTCCCATCCACCAAACTACCAGGTGGGTGGTATAGAGGAGACAGACCCACTGGTTGTCCTCTAGGTTACAGAGAGCTGGTAGTCCCATCCACCACACTACCAGGTGGGTGGTATAGAGGAGATGGACCCACTGGTTGCCCTCTAGGTTACAGAGAGCTGGTAGTCCCATCCACCACACTACCAGGTGGGTGGTATAGAGGAGATGGACCCACTGGTTGTCCTCTAGGTTACAGAGAGCTGGTAGTCCCATCCACCACACTACCAGGTGGGTGGTATAGAGGAGATGGACCCACTGGTTGTCCTCTAGGTTACAGAGAGCTGGTAGTCCCATCCACCAAACTACCAGGTGTGAAACAAGGAAGGGACTCAGGTGGTATGCTAATTTGATATAGAGCAGACCTAACTCCCTCCATTAAATTAATCAAAACAGGAACATTTTACATTTGGCTAGAAATTCAAAAGTGGTTAAAAGTGGCTAGAAATTCAAAAGGAAATTATCTTAATAACAGAGAAAAATGTCCTCCTGTGTGCTACATATATTCCCCCACTAGAATCCCCATACTTTAATGAAGACAGCTTCTCCGTCCTAGAGGGGGAAATCAATCATTTCCAGGCCCAGGGACATGTACTAGTCTGTGGCGACCTAAATGCCAGAACCGGACAAGAACCTGACACCCTCAGCACACAGGAGGACAAACACCTACCTGGAGGTGACAGCATTCTCTCCCCCATATGACAGCATTCTCTCCCCTCTCCCCCAAGGCACAACTATGACAACATAACCAACAAAAATGGGTCACAACTCCTGCAGCTCTGTCGCACACTGGGTCTGTACATAGTCAATGGTAGGCTTCGAGGGGACTCCTCTGGTAGGTACACCTATAGCTCATCTCTTGGCAGTAGTACTGTAGACTACTTTATCACTGACCTCAACCAGAGTCTCTCAGAGCGTTCACAGTCAGCCCACTGACACCCTTATCAGATCACAGCAAAATCACAGTCTACTTGAACAGAGCAATACTCAATCATGAGGCATCAAAGCCAAAGGAACTGAGTAACATTAAGAAATGCTATAGATGGAAAGAAAGTATTGTGGAATCCCTTTTAGACAACTTCCTGGGTAAAATGTTCCACTGCAATAGTGAAGGTGTAAACTTGGCAGTAAAAAATCTTAGCAGTGTATTTGTCAAACAGAAAATCGAAGAAAATGAACAACCATCACAAATGGTTTAACGAAGAATGCAAAAACCTAAGAAAGAAATTGAGAAACCTGTCCAACCAAAAACATAGAGACCCGGAAAACCTGAGTCTACGCCTTCACTATGATGAATCACTAAAACAATACAGAAATACATTTTGGAAAAAGAAGGAACAGCATGTGAGAAATCAGCTGAATGTAAAATTGGCAAAAAACACACATTTCCTCCCACAGGACCGTGGGGTGAGACAGGGATGCAGCTTAAGCCCCAACCTCTTCAACATATATATCAACGAATTGGCGAGGGCACTCTGAACAGTCTGCAGCACCTGGCCTCCCCTTACTAGAATCTGAAGTCAAATGTCTACTGTTTGCTGATGATCTGGTGCTTCTGTTACCAACCAAGGAGGGCCCGACAGCAGAAACAAGATCTTCTGCACAGATTCTGCCAGACCTGGGCCCTTACAGTAAACACACAAACAACTATACATACCTCGGCCTAAACATCTGCACCACAGGTAACTTCCACAAAAGCTGTGAACAAGGCAGGACGAGCATTCTATGCCATCAAAAAGGAACATAAAATTCGACATACTGGTTATAATTCTCAACGGACCTTATGAAAGCTCAGCCCAGTTTATTGAGGGTCAATACAACTGCATTCAGACAAAAACATGTTTCCACCACCACAAGTATATATACTCCAATTTTTAAAACATTTTTTATGGTTCGACAGGAAGAGGAAGTGATGGGGTAATAAACTATTTTTTCTGCCTTAAGGGGGATCTGACCTGACCTCAACCCCCTTGATGCCTAATCCAACGACCTCCACCCGTATCCCCTCTGGCAACCCTGTGACTTCCTCTCGTCCACCCAACACATTCCAAAGCCATCTGGCTCCTATAGATAAGCATTATCTTCTGTTGTAAAAACCAGTCTCTATCACCCCTCAGATACTATACTGCTGAGTATAACAATGTTCCAAGTTTAACCCAGAATCGAACAATACCAATTAGGATCTGGCTAAAAATACTTGAATGAGAGGGCCTCCCAGGTGGCGCAGTGGTCTAGGGAACACGGCATCGCAGTGCTAGCTGTGCCACCAGAGACTTCGGCCTAGCCTCATCCAGGTTAGGGAGGGTTTGGCCGGCAGGGATATCCTTGTCTCATTGTGCAATAGCGACTCCTGTGGCAGGCCGGGTGCAGTGCACGTCAACCAGGTCGCCAGGTGCACTGTGTTCCTTCCAACACATTGGTGAGAATGGCTTCCGTGTTGGATGCGCGCTGTAATAAGAAGCAGTGTGGCTTGGTTGGGTTGTGT